>NW_017300124.1:401261-433237 GCF_001594075.2 Trachymyrmex cornetzi | reverse complement strand
AAATCTTTAAAATATTGTATTGTACCACAATCACCATATTTTCAGGGTAAATTTTAAAAGAAAATTCTCTCCGTGTAGTTTTTCAAAATCAAATAAACGTTTGATTGCTCCATGATTCAATTCGAAATGCAAAATTACAAAATAACAAACCGATTTCCTATATGCTTTTTATTCTTACTCTCATATAATTATCGAATACAATGAAACGAAGCTATTGGAAAGTATTCGCGAATTCCGTTCAACTTTTATGATAATCCGTAGAGAGGTCCTTCGAAGCGAGAACGAAAGGCTAGCCGGGTAGCGACAAGGATCTCCATGCGCTGCGCGAGATGAAAGCGCGCGCGCTTGGGATCACGGAGTCTGCGCGAAGCGAAAGAACTCACCTTTCGGGTGACACGCGCACTTCCGCCGCCGACGCGAACAACGGAAACGCGTGCCGGAAACCGCGTGGTTGGAAAGCGCGGTACAAGAAGATCACGAACACACGCGCGATAGATGAAAAGAGGATGTATCGACGCAGCGCGAATTATATACGTACGTTAATACGCGACGCGCAACAACATGCCTTACCTCGAGAGCGGCCGTCGCGACACTGAACGTGCCGCAGACACCTGTCGCCGTCGACCGACAGTGCCGCCGCCGCGCGGTCGAACCCCTCTCTCGTTCACGTGGTGCGCACCCCGAACCGATACTAGTGTTCAAATAAAACATATCATCTTCACAAACTATGAATCTATAATTTTTCTCTAATTTATTGCGCGTTTTGTTGATGGAGTTAAAGATATACATAGAATAAATAGTTTTTTTGTGCATGATTGCTCTGTAAACGTCATTTTTAAGGTTGTTATGTTTGTTACACTGTGATCGTAGAAAACAATATTTAGTAATTGTGCGTCTTTTTTTTAAATAAAATATGCATTTAAAAGGTTTATTTAAATTTTTTATTAATACGATGAAAGAATTTTATTATTTTAATTTTCTTATTTTAAAAGAATTATTCTTTATAAAGATGTATCTCTCTCAAAATAAGTGCCAAACAATTTTCCGAAAATTAAAACTTTTTACTATGTAGCAAAGTGCAAGAATTTAAATAAGAGTGACTAAGGCGGTAGGAGGCATTAATATTTCGATATATAATAGATCACAAAAATTCAGTTGGCATCATTATATTATATGGAAGAAATATCTATCAGTGTTAACTTACAGGAAATTTATTGTATTGTTTGTTTATGTCTGAAAACTAGAAGTAAGTTAATATTCTATTACTTATTATTATAACTCTTTGTCTCGAGGTTTTAAGTGTTTCAAGGAAAAATTCTTCACAGACATTTTATTATTAGTTAAAGAATAAACCTTTTCTTGTTTATAAAATAATATACAATATAGTTCTTTCACTGTATTGTGCAAATACTTGTCAAAATTTGTTGAAAACTCCATTACATGTAATTTCAGGACTAAAGAGTACGTTACGATTTGAAGTATAAGAGTATGTTATATACTCTTGCTACATTTTTAATCTTGCTGTAATAAATATATATAATGAATTTATGTCATTAAAGTAATGAAAAATATAGAAATGTGAGCGATTATAGCACGGTTACGTACTACAACGAATCCCCATAGAGATCTCGAATGGGATGAAAGGAGATGTCGAGCCTATAGAAACGTGATGGAGGGGGATTCATTGTGCGAGAGGATGCTACCGTTCCACTCACAATAGTAGTTCGTACATCATAAAAATAGAAGTGACTTCTGCATAATTTTGAAATGATCAATTACAAATGCTTCTATATCATGTTACAGGATACTCATTAATATGCAACGAAAATTGAATTATCTCCCAGAATGCTTTAAAACAAAACCAACTGAAAATATTCACTTACAGTCTCGATAAAAATTTTTAATAAATTTTGTATATGTGCATAGTGAATAAAATTAGTCTTTATTAAATGATGCAAAGAAAGTTTACATCAAATTTTAATAAGCTAATAAATATTTTAAATTTATAAATTGTCTCATAATTGTAAACATAAAATATATGTAAGAATATAATTTGTTTGCCATAGACATATTTATCTAGTTTTATAATATATTGCAATACAAATTGTTAATCAATTAAATTCAAATCTATTTTTAAAATTTTAAATAATATTATAGTACACGTATAAAATATTATTAATATATGTTTACATCTTCTATATATCATATGACATTATATATATATATAAAATATTATATATATTATATATATTTATATATACATATATAATATATCACATGTGTATAGAAGATATATTATAAAAATAATTTTTAATTATTCTTAACAAATATAATAATTATTTATTTATTTATTATAAAAACAAATAAAACTAGAAACTGAGTAAAAATTGTGACAATATGTTATGTTGAGTAATTATTAACCGAAACAATATGCAAGATGATGTAAGTACTCAAATAAGCAAAGTTCCTTTGAAACTGCTTCATGCACAACATGAAAAATTGCAGTAGCAAGACGCTCTTTGTGTATTCCTCACGAGGAACAATAGTGTCGCGTGAATTTTCACTATTCTTGATCTTATCCCCCTTGTAGACTCTTGTTTAGGGACTTTCTCGATAGCTAAGCTATTGTTTGTCTATTGTTTGTGTATCGCTGACCAAAATAAAAGTATTGAAATAGCAAATACAAATGCATAATTTAAAAAGGAGACTATAAAAAGTGTTCTCTTCTTTCTGCCATCGTCAATAACCTTATTGTACCTATCCTCAAAAGAATATTTATGATTTAAATGAAGATAATACACGTTACATTTACTAATAATTCTTTTATTAAAAATTTTAATTTCATAGTATGTTTTCCTTGGTGTTTAGTTTTAAAAGAATTAAAATGTTTAATGTGTAAATGTCAAATGAGAATTTAAAAAAATTGTGTGAGAGACCGAAAAATAGCGTAAATTTTAAAAAATGTTAGATTTCGCGAAACATTACTTTTTTAAATTTTATTATTTGTATTACAATATATTTAACATGATATACACAGTATACTCTAGTAATTTACTAATAATTATACAAATAAATAAATTTTTGATAAACTTGTTTTTTAATTTAACATTTTGTTTATACTTTAATTTAATAACTTTATTATTATATTTATTATTATATTTGTTATAATATTTGTTGTTATTATATTTTCTTGCTTATACACAGTTCATTAATAATAATAAACATCACATCTCGCTTTTTTTAGCAAGCAAGAAAAAATCTATTCACATTAGCATGCATAAAAATATATAACAAAACTCACCGGAATGTAGCCATCGGGTTGAATTCTCTTATGGTTTCTGAAAAGAGAAAAATTAAATGTATTGATCTGTGCAATTAAATTACATACATATAATATATATACAGTACACTCTGAAAAAAATGTGATAAGCATGCAGATCAGATGTAAACCTCATAGATTTCCATACAAACAATTTTTTTTATCACGTACCTCTGTTGAAATATTCGTTTTTAAATTAAAAGAAACATTTTTCTTAAATAATTTTTAGACTGCTTTTTAAATATTGATCATTTGTAATCATGATTTTCATAGAATTATTAGATAAAAATTTTTTAAATAGTGTAGAGTTTTTGATACCACATTGATGAAAAAAAAACCAAAAGCGGATTATTTTTAAGCCTTCTAATCACTAAAACTTTGAAGCGAACAGTATTGTTAATTTCCGAATATCTTTTAAATTTTTTTACATTTAAGAAGAATTAGGCTGCCATTTTGAATAATCTAATGATGCAAATTTCTTTTATTGTCTGTACCTTCTATTCATTACTTGTGTTTTTCTGGAAAAGGATTAATTTTTTGAAACAAAAGAAGAATATCTTTTTTAAAAATATAAGAAAAAAATTAAGAAAAATATTTAAAAATTAAAAAAAACTTTTCCGTTTTATAATTTTGGTGCTTAGTAGAATTGAACGTGGTCTGCCTCTAATTCTCCGATGTGATATCAAAAAATCTCTATCGCATTATTTTAAAGATTTTTATTTAATATAAAGATAATAATTACAAGTTATCAATATTTAGAGACTAATATGAAAATTATTTAACAAAAACGCTTTTTAAATCTTAATTTTAAAGAATATATCGGTAATAATGCGCCGTAGAAAAAAAATTTATAGAAACTTACGGAATTATTTTCATCTGATTTGCATCTCTATGAGAGATTGCCCATTTTCAGAGATATCCTGTATATGCAATTTATAAATAACTGTCAAACTAATGTTCATCTATTATTATACATACCGATTTCTCCGTTGAATCATTGGTGTTTTTAATGTGCCGTCATGAATAATCACCTGGGTTGCATCTATTTCTTCACATTCCGAACTGTCTTCAGAAATGTCTGTAATAACATGTACATAATATTAAAATATTTTAACATATATCTTTATACATCTAAAATGTTATATTATTTAACTTATTACACAACACTTAGAAATATTAAAAAGTTAAAAATTTTATTGATATAACTCTTTTTATGCATATAAAAATATAAATCTAATTAAAGTATTACAAACGTATTTTTTCCAAGATTTTTTCAAATTGCTTCGTCCATATTTTTCAAAAATTATTTTCCGGAAATATCCTGATTTTCAAACAATGCATTGATTTTATTTTATATCCATTAGTTTTAAAAAAGAGAAAATATTATATAACAAATTTAAGTGGATCCATTTTGTAGAGCTCTATTCGATACATCGGATAATCCGACTGATACTGTGTAAACTGGGTGCGATAGCATCGATCGCTAAGTGACGCTAAATTCATTCCTGCCTCACCCTCTTCGACACGTTCCTGTTTACGAACACGGGAGAGAACTGGACTGTGGCACAGCATAGCAGTATCACCAAGCACGTCATCGATGTCAGTATGCTGGCCAATAAATAAGGGCAATGTAGAGGGTCGTTTCCGCGGTGGCAATCTTCGAGGTGTCGATTGTACATTGTCATAAGGAGATTTTCGTCCCTCATAATTATCTGGCGGATCAGGTGGATTCTCGACCTGCAATAAAAGCAACGAACTGAATAATTTCCTATTTCTTAATAATAATATTTATATCAAAAGTATTAATAATATTTCTTTTATCTTCTCTACTTAATTATTTCATTTTTTATAAAAATGTAATGAATAAAATAGCGCTGTAATGTTAGTGCGATAACATTTGTAAATTATTTTTAATGGGCAATAATGAATAGAAAAACAAGATAAAAGAATAAAAGAATAAGTAATATTATTGATTAAAATGCAAGATTCGATAGTTAATGCTATTCTTCTTTATGTGATTAATAAATCTCTGATTATAAAAGATTATAATAATCCAAAGAAAGAGAGATAAGTTTATGAAGCTTATTTAAGCTATTAATAAAGTATATTACGCATAATATGTTCATTATTAGATAAAAAAATATAAATATTCTTTCGGTTTATATTTACTTATAATCAATTATTGAAAGTATTGAATTTTTCAAAATATCTTGAACAATTGAGTAATATTTTATTACTCAATTGTTTAAGATATTTTATATATAAGTAAATTATAAGTAGATTATAAATAAATATAAACCGAAAGAATATTTATATTTTCTTATCTAATAATGCACATATTATACGTAATATACTTTACTAACAGCTCTTAAATAAGCTTCATAAACTTATCTCTCTTTCTTTGGATTATTATAATCTTTTATAAAATCAGAGATTTATTAATTGTACAAAACTATTATCAGAATGACGTATAAAGTTAAAAGATAATGAATGTTATGTAATACGATGATCAATCTTACCCCTTCTGGACTAGCACGATCTCCTAACGGCTCAGACGGTGGTGGTGGAAATTGGATAGGAAATCTAGAGAGGTTTCTCTTAACACACGTCTCAGGTTCAGGGTTAATACCGATATCGATCTTCTCGTATGACTCGGAAGAGTCGGAAGTGCTGTTGGGAATTTCCACGGGAATCCTGACAACTCCGTCAGGAACATTAGAGGAGCTGTCCATCCACCATGCCTTCTCCCCAGATTCGATATGTCGTATTTTCTTAAGCGGTTTTGAAGAGTAAATGCTCTCGTTAATGACAGGGTTGTCGGTACTTTGACTATCGACAGGCGCCACTGGAATAACCTCGATCCCTTCCGGAACGTTTTCAGGATCGTCGCTCATCCACCACGCTCGTTCACCGGACTGCTGATGTCTGATACGATTTCGTCGATCAGCTGACCGAAAACTACCTCGACTAGATCCCCGTCTCGAAATAGAAAACACCGGCGAGGGTGATTTTTTTGTTTCCTCCGTTGCAACATCGTCCAACCACCATGCATGTTCTTCTGATCCTTGTCGCCAAATTTTAAGTTTATATTTTCCTGGCAATACATACAAAAAATAACATAACAAATGCAAGGATTTAATAGTATTTTTAAATTAAAATTGCTAAACATTATGAATAATTTATAAAAAAACTAATTAATTAATTAAAAGTTGATAACTGCATCATAAAATAATTGCTATTAATTAATTAATCATACTGTTATGTATTTAAATATGCATAAATGTTGCATTAACTTGTTAATTTTAAATAAAAATGATAATAATTTATATATTTTCAAAATATTTAATAATAAAATATTTAATTATAAAATAATAATTTGTATCTTTTATTATCACATGATTTTAAATCATGATTGAAAATATAAACTAAGCATACCGCCTTATATATTTAAATATACTACACGTATATGATAAATATAATAGCTTACTATACATATATATATGTATATAGATGTAATTAACTTACCGTCATCCGGTAAGGCCGTGCTAACCGTTGTGTCCTGACTAATGTCATTATTCCATGGACTAGCTCTTCGAACTCCCTCGGGAACATTATCGGAATTTGAATCCAACCACCATGGCTTTTCGCCAGAAGACTGATGTTGAACCCTCATATTATTTCCTCTTACCCCGTCACTCTTTTGGGAATTAGTGAGGCTAGGATCCTTTGATAAATTCTGACTGATTGACTTCGAAGATGGCTGTCCTGATTTATTATTGACTTCATGATTTTCTTCAAAAGACTCAACCCAACCATCTGATTTATTTGTATCATCGGAATCTTGATTCTTATTTTTAAAAAAATTCGTTACTGGCGCTAATGCTCTCATCAGAAAGGACTTGGCCTCTTCTGTCTTCACGGAACGATCACTTTTAGATATTGGATTAGAGGGTGGTCTAGGTGGTTTCTCCGTCATCACTGACATGTCATCAGCCGACGACGCCAATACGCTTGTTCTCGACGATCCCGCACTGATTTTACCTTTCACTTCGCGCGTAGGCGATTTTGTTCTTTTTCTCCTCCGTCTCGATCCCGTCTTGTCAGTATGATCGTTGTCATCCTCGCTGCTGGAGGAATTCACAGAGGTCGACTGACTACTATTGCTGGAACTGAACGTCCCAGGTGGCCTCTTTTTTATTCCGCAAGGTGACTTTGAGTCACTTTTCGATTCTTCCCATTTAGTCGAGCCATTCGAACTATTTCTGCCAAGCATTGGCTTTGATTCTGCAGACGGAGTCCTAAACCTCGATTGTCCGGACTTTATTGAGGTCAAGGATCCCGAAGGTACTGTCTGGGGAATATGGTCCGAAGTCCTTTCAGAATCCTGAGAGCTGACGGAAACGTTCCTCTGACTTTTCTTTCTTCTCGCGTACTTAGAGCATGATAAGTCACCGTTCTCCATATTCAAGGTCGACTTGCGGAAATCCTTGTTCACGTACTTCGCTGCCACGGTGCACTTCGGCGTGGCGGCGGTCGTAGTATCATTCTTCGGCACAGGTGGTTTGCCGCGCGCGTCCGGCGAACCGCCTTGTCGTAGATTCACTGGCGATAGGATCGAACCGGTGGATGATTTTCCGGGCGATGGCGGCGTTGTCGTTTTTATTTTTATACCCTGACTCGTCACCGAATTAGCTGACGATGATTTTGATCTGCCAATTGGCATATTTACAGAAGATCCGTCTGACGAGCCGGTTCGCGTCATTTGACGCGGAATATTTTTCATCGGTATATGCCGAGTTTGTGATGTCGATGCTGAACGACTTTGCGAAGAACCGCTTTTAATAAAAAATATTAAAATATTAATAAAAAGATTAGTTACTTAATCCAGATCAGTTTTAACCTTTTGCTGAAGTTGCGCATTCTCTCTCTGCTATCGATTTGTAATCAATTTTTGCGTCTTTTTAAAATCATAGATCATTTATCATAACTAGATCTTTTTCTGTGTTTTTACGTTACATATAATAATGACTACGCCCTATAATGTTTAATTTTTATATAATTTAATATAATTTATATACAATTATTTCCTCTAAAATGTTTATAAATTTAATAAAATACTTTTTATGCCAGAAATTTTATTTGTTAAATGTTATCAAAAAAATAAACATTAACCCATTGTTTGTCTTTTTGATAAATAAGATAATGTAATTTATTCACATTATAATAAAAATACATGCAATTTAACAAATTATAATTAATTTTATTATATTCTTGACAATTTATAATTAATAAAAAATTTTCTTTATGCATGTCTAATAATAAACTTTATTAGAATACAGGTTTACATACCTCGATGTCGAATCTTTTCTTTGTGAAGTATCATGCTTTTGACAAGTAACTTCTTCATTTTGGTCTTGACTATGCCCTTCGACAATTCGAATAGATTCTTCTTTAGAAGAAGAGTTGGTGTCAGATTTGGAAGTAGATCCTCTTCTTTCGTTGTAAGCGTTGAGTTTCGATGATGTCATTTCATTCTTTAAGGAACATTTAGATTTTGCTTCATTTTTTGGTGAAGTATGTTTCAATCGCAAAATAGACGGTTTTTTTTTGTTATATTCATCACATTTTGCTGCATCCTGCGAATCCTTCGTTGTTGAATCCTCTCTGCGATAAAAAGCGAGATTCTGATTATTGGAACTTCTTAAATTATTGGAGCTTCCGTTTGTTTCAGTTTTTCGTGCACCACAGCAACACCGTTCGCTACCATGAATTCTATCTTCTTTATTTATGCTATGAATATCTTGACCGTTCGACGATGTCTTCAAATCATTGGACGCTAATAAAGTCTCGTCATTAGTTGTGCAGCTTAAATCACTGACAAATTTCTCATTTTGACTTTTATTATCAGAATTATGAATTTCTTGATTTGAACTCGATAATTCTTTGACAGAGGATTCATTTTTCGGTGCTTCATTCATTCTCTTATACGCGAAGTTATTAAGTCTACCACTAGAAGAGCTCGCATTAGTATATCCTCTAGACGAATAAATAGATGGATTACCAGTTGATGATGCACTTGAATATTTATCCAGATACGTTGACCAGGGTACACCAGATGCTCTGTTGCCGCTGCCATACCTCGATAATCTTGACGGTTCTTCCATTTGATCGCACTGTATTTCTTCGTCAGTAGTATCCGCCAGTTTTCGATGTTTAATTACTTCGTTTTGTTGAACGACGTTGATCTCTGCTCGTTTATTTCTGACATAGGACGAAGAAGCTGGAGGCGTCGGTGAAGTACCTCTTGTCACTACCGTTAACGTCACAAACTCGTTATTAGAAAGTTTATTGTTGATTTCGTTCTCTTCTATTCGATTTGTAGTTTTTGATAATTCGTGGTGACTATCTTTGTCAGACTTCATAGCAAACCTTGGTTTTTCTTTTTCTTCTTCTTCTTTTTGATTAGTTGCTTTATTGTTCAAATTTCGAAATCTTCCTCCTGCGGAGTAGTTTACAGTTGTGGACATTCGTTCGTTGCCACTTCGCGATGAAAGAAATCGCGAGCCAGCTGTCGAGCCAAATCTCGTCGAGATTGTGGTTGAGCTCGATTCGGATGTATCTAAAAAATTTACTTCTTTTAACATTAGTTGTTTATTTATCTCGGATTTAAAATGTTATTAATTATATAGAATAATAATGATTAAAAATTTTTTTCAGTTGTAAAACATTTAAAAAATATTACTGATTGCAAGCAAGTTTCAATAAATATCCTTTTAAAGTTTATATGTTTATGTATAAAGTTCATTATTAATGTAACAGAAACAATTTAAAAAGTGTCTTACATTAAGAATCCTGTATTTTAAACATATGCTTAAATATGTAAATTATATTTATAAATAATATTTATAATAATGATATAAAATACTTACAAGATTTTTTTTCATATTCTTCAATTCATGATATAATACATAATTAAAAATCGCGCATAATATAATACATAATAAAAAACTCACTAGGCGAAGTAGCTGAACGACTGTAAGACGGCGCTCGTGAATAGACTCTGAAAGAATTCGTTTTTCCGACACCGACTTCCGGACTGGGCTCGCGCGACGTTTTTCCGGAATTGGGACGTAATCCTCTATAGGAAACCGGCGGATGGTCCTTCTTTTCGGTTCTACCATCGTTACCGTAACTTCGGCCGAAACTCGATCCGGGATATGTGCTGGATCCGTACCTCGATATTCCTTCGGGCTCTCTGCTCTTTTCCCGCGAAGCCGGTCGGTTATATCTGTCCAACACGGAAGACGGCCTCTCCGATGTTTTGCCAGCTGAGAACGAGTACTTCTCAAGGAGAGACGACCTACTATCAGATAGCGGACTTTTCGCCCTCACGTCTTCGGACGACGATCTTCCGGAATGCAATCGACTTTTATCGATATTCTTAGTACCTATGATTTCAGAAAAACTTTGATTCGTGTAACGTCATTTCTCCTAAAGGAATAATATATGTGTGCATTTTTATATTACTAAATATTGTAATTACTAATTGTATTTTATTTGTATAGATATAAGTTTTATATAGTATTGCTAACACTTAATAGTACTATATAACCAAAATGTTATGCAGTGCTAATATTGCAAACAGAATTAATTATTTGTAATTTGTCAACAATTTAATTATTGATTATTATAAATAAAATTGGAAAATAAATACTTTTGACATAATATATATAATATATGTGTATATATTATATAATATACTTGGATATATTATCTTAATAGAATAGAATACTTATAATACGAAGTCTTTAAAATACAAAATTAAACATAAATTTTTAAATATAAATGTTATAACATATATTTTTTGATCATATAAATAAGATATAAGTAATATAAATGACAAATACAAAATATTATAAATAAATAAATATCTTACATGAATATTTGAATGCTGGTTTCTCCTCGAATTTATCCTTTTTAAGAAAAGTACCTCCAAAACCAGCAAGCGCCCGTTCCTTGGCAACGGTTCGAATAGAACTCGATCCGACTCTGGAATAACTGCTTCTACAGCTTGGTAGGTTACTTCCACCGGAAGCATTTCTACCGAATGTACTGGCGATGCTGACGCCAGGTCTACTTCTGTATGCTCCTGTATCACCCTGTAATCACAAACGAAAAGCATATGCCATACAATTTTTAACTATTTATCTTAATTTTATAAATAAGCTTTACATAATTTGATCATCGAATACCTAAATAGATTCATATTGTAAAATGTTACCCTAAAAGTGTGTAAACCTATTATACAAAATTTCTAAAACCTTATTTAAATAAAATTCACATTTTTATTATATAGCACTGTAGAAAATGAAAATTTTGATAAATTATTTAAATTATATTTCATTTATATTTTGCAATACATTATTAATGTTTGTAATAGCGAAATTTATCAATTACATTTACTTCTTGCATTTGCAGTAAGAAGGGATCAGACGTTAAGCTAATAAAACATTCGCAAGAAATAAGGCTGTGGGTGCTCCAGGATATTAAAGATAATGAGGATAATACGGATAATGCGTAGTTTGCATTACCAAGAAGACACATCTGATTAATGTCTTCATCAAGAATCTTTTTGCTCAACAAATAAGAATAAATTTAATGTATCATTATCTTTAAAGCAAAATATAAATATAAGTACAACTAAATGTTATTTTAAATAACATTGCATTTATAAAATATCATAATTGAGGGGATGGGCGGAATAAAAGCCTAATTAAAATCTTGATATTAATAGAAATTAAAATAACTTGCTACTTTTTTTATTATACATAAATAGATGCAATATTAAATGAATTTATATAATGTCTTTAAGAAGTTACATGTTACAAATCTTCTCTATTACGATCAATATTACATGAAAAAGCTAATTGTCAAACAAAGGGCCTAAGTAGAAATGTGCCTTTATTCCGCTCAATTATCATCTGAATTTAATGCACTTGTTTAAAAATCAAAAACACAGTATAAAACACGATGTAATATATATATTATATATATATATAATACGATATAATTTCCGTAAATACATTCTAAAATAATTAAGTTATTATTAATCCATTCTTTTACTGAAAATATTTTGTGTGTGTGTGTTGATGGTGTTTATTATCTAAAAATATCTACAAATAGAAAAAAATGCAAGAAAGAAAATTAGGGAGCCAGAGTAAATTCCTGTAAAATCTAAAACGGACTAAATACGTCACAATTGAAGAAATGTATGAAAACAAAAAATAATAATTTGTATAATTATGTAATACAAATTTGGCAAAGTGCCCTTAATCTCAAAATAAACACGGCAAAATAGATACGGCAGAGAGTAATAACCTTTGCATTTCTTGCTTGTATAACGGGTGGCATTAATAGAAGCTTATATTTCTTCAAAAATTGAAGCAAATCGCAAATATATAGAACTTTGTGATCTTTTTTAATTATTTCTTTTATTACGTTCGTTATATTGTCATCACAAACAGTGTGGAAAATAATTGTTCTCGGTTTCAATTTCACTTTTAATTAAGTTCAAATAGCAAAAACCTAGTATAATGGACTTATAGAGAAACTTCCGACCTGTTTTCCGAACTAGGTTTTCTTAAAAGATCGCTCATTATTATGCTAATGGCATTCGGTGAGATAATAGAATTACGACAGTCGTTTCTTAAGACCGCCAAAGCAATTTCTTCGAGCGGAAGCACTGTACAACGTCGGAAACGATAAGTCCTTTCATCACGTCATATCCAACTCCATTATCACATTTACGCTCATTTAAACTACAAGAAACAATGTGACTCGTTCCTTGTCATACAAAAAATTTTAATGTTTATTATATAAAACAGAAAAATATTTTGTAAAGAAATTACTTTTAAATTACTTTATCTTATAAAAATAAATTGTTTGAACTCTAAATCTGAATAAATGGATAATAACATTAGTCCGAATTATGCCATCGCTAATCAGTAAATTTACAGTGAAATTTAACTAAAAGATCAATGTAAAACGTGGAATCGCTAACCTAGCTAACCTTGAATAAACTTTTTTTTTAATTATTTGATGTAAAAAGTGCAATAAGTGAATAATATAATTTTATTATTTTTTTTTAATGACATTTTTTAAATAGATTTAATTTTTTTAATTAACAAGAGCTTCTTCTCTCTTCTCTCTCTTCTCTTCTCTTTCTCTTCTCTCTCTCTCTCTCTCTTTAATGATACAAAATGCGTACATTTACATACTTCAGTCATTTTAAAGATCGACTGTTTGAGGGAGAATTTTAGTTGAAATATGAAACGTGCATTAAAATGCACTGAGAGAAATGTTTTGTACCAATAACCAAAGTTTTGTTATACTGACACAAAAACTATTTGTTGATATATGATCAATCAAACCGTTGGTTACCACGACAATATTAATTTGTTGAGTTTATTAACTAAACTGATCATTTAATTGGTACAAAACTCTTTTGTATGATGTTTATAGATCTTTTGTAATTAGAAATAGAACATTTTGTATCGGAACAAAATGATTAATATATAAGTATCTCTCACTTTCTACAGAGTGATTATTGTTTGGTGTGTTTGAATTTCCTTAATTTAGTAAAAATATATACAGATTTAGAGCAATTGAGATTACTAATCGCTCTGAAAAAATAGTTACCATGATTGATCATGGTGTGGCGAGAACCGAGAAGTCCACGAGATTAGTCTCTAATCGTCTCGGCTTTATAGAGATAGACGTTGAATTTCTCGAGAAGACACGCCATCTCTGATAGCTCCGCGAAACACTCCTTGCTCTACCATAGTGAACTATTTTGTAGAAATGACTAAAAGAATATTTATTTTGTAATGGCAACCAAATTTTACATTGGTATTTACAAAACGTGAGTAACCAAATAAATTTGTATTGTTAAATAAAAAAATTTTTTTCATCTTACAAAAAAATATTGTATTTGTAATTTTAACAAAGTAATCCAATAATAATCGGCCATTTGTGAATGATTCTCTTTTTTTTGTTACCAATACTATATCTTTTCTCTCAGTGTGTCGATGCGCATTTATACAGGAACTTTTACGTTATTTGCGCGATGAAAACTGTACTGTCTATAAAATCTGCATTCGACTATTGTGCAGAAATACACGTCACAAAATATCCATCTACGCTCGAAAATTTCCGAGTTTACGTGAATACGAGCGCGAAAGGAACAGTCGTTCAGCTATCTGGAAGCCCAACGCGATATCGCACCATTGCATGCGGACGAATAGGTACGTACGTATACGCACTATTGCATATTATACAAAATATACGAGAGTAGAAATATCGTGATATGTTGATATTTGCATTACTATATATGTACACTATTGATCGTTAAATGTTATCATTCCCACGTGCTGTATCTTCTTATCTCGAAAGTCAAGTCGGAGTATGTTCTCACAAAGAATAAAAAAAATATTTTAGCAGTTTTATTTAAAATTGGAATTTATATAATATTTACAATTGTTTAATAAAATAAAATAAAATATAGAAAATAATAAAATAGAAAAGAGATAGTTCCATTGTGTTAAAAAAACATTTAATACTTATATGAAATAAACAGCTAAATCTGTACGGGTAGCAAACGTGCAAAATAGATTATCTAAAAATATTAATTAAATTTTTATTTTTTTAAGTTGGACTTAATTAATTTTATATCACATTTAATGAAAATTTTAAAAAATGGTTGCATATGTTTATTTAGAATATAATATATACGCTAAGTAAATTTATATGTCGCGTATTTCATATAAAATGTAGATTACCATATAAATACAGCTGTTTATATAATAAACTGTTTAAATAAATTACACAAAAGGCCCGGATTTTTAAAATATTATGTAATTGAATCAAATGCAAATATAAATGCAATATGATTCAATTCCTGTAAAATTTTTAAAGCTGAATTCTAATACTGTTTTGAACACAAATATAAATATGTAAGTTATGAATGTGGTAGGTCTTTTCTTCTCGTGATCTAGCATGTTATTACTTTAAGTATTTCATTTATTTAAAAGAAGTATTCAAGCTGACGAAAGATTAAACGTTTTATTCACGATGATGCGGTATATTCTTGATGATCTGATGAGGATGTGGGCGACCGATGCATCGTGATACCAGTTTGAGGGGAGACCAGATAATTGAAGAGTGTCAGCCTGATTTAACCTCCGGCGACTCGGTGCATTATTATAATTTATGACGCACGACCAGCTGTCACGAACTCGATAGGAAAAAAACGTTATTTAATTGTTTTCTTAAATTGTTAAGTTTTTAAATAGTTATTGATCTTTTTGGACCACCCAATATAAATAATTTAAAAATTATTTTATGCCATTATATCAAAAATAATTTTATATCTATGAAACAACTAAAAATTAAATCTTTCGTATTGTTAAGATTTATCTTATATTTACCATAAAATAGAAAAATTTATGAAGTACTATTTCTAAATAATTCCGATAGCAATTTATATATTTACACATTCTGACTTTAAATTAATTTTAATATTATTCTAACAAAAGCCAATATCAATGTTAAATACTTGTTATTAAGTAATTTGTAGAGAGAGATTTGCAATTATTTTATAAATTATTTAATAGATAATAGAAAACTAACTCCATCGAATAATATAACGTGTAGTTTTCATTAGTTATCGTACGAGAAAGCAAATTAGGTTGCCGTTCACGACGCGCAGCGGTCTGTTATTTTACGATTCGCACATTGGGTACACGCCAAGATTTTTGGCACGTCACGATGTGAATCGAGGAAGCGATTTCAGGGAGCTTCGCCACACGTGCAAACACGTGATGGTTTTAGAAATGACATTTTAAAAGTAAATTCTACATTATATCCAACTTTTTCGACAAAAGGATCATTGACTCTTTTTCTATTATTATTTAAATATTATTTAAATTAAAAGACTACATATGTAGTATATAAATTCACACAGAATTATACAAGCACTTAAAATCCAGTTAGACCGTTTAAGCATTTCGTTCTGTAGGTTGTGTTTCTCACATATACGGTCCTATAAGATTTAATATTGATTATTTTATATGTTATTCTATCACATATTTGGTTTGATATAAATGGATAAATTCACATCATCTGCTTTTAAACAGAGAAACAAAGTATATTTTTATAATATTGTAACAAAGTTATAAATTCTTAAATAAGTAAAAAATTAAATTGTACTATGGGAATAAAAATTATGCTTATCGTATATAAATAATTATCAAATTATTAAAACAACAGATTATGTATTAAATTACATGTGTTTTATTTAAGCCGTATTATTATTTGACATAAAAATAAGAAAATGAGGAAATAAAAGAACAAACACATTGTTTTATGCCATAATAAGCTACAAAAATTACTACTGTATTGATTAATGTATTAATTTCAAATAAACTTAACACAAGAAAATACTTTAAGTTATGTTTCTATTTATTATTAATTATTAAATAGTAGCTATCAAATGTTTTTCTCAGTTATAAAAAAATAGTTAAAAATAGCTAGTTCTGATTTCAAAATTTCTGTTAATGTTTATTAACAAATTTCGAAAATAATTTTTGTTAAAGAAACAAAATAGAAATTTTAGAAATAATACATCACATTGTGACTCAGATATCTGACATTTCGCAGCAAATTATCTGTACAATAAGATATCTGATAATGCTTAAACGTCCTTGAAATTTTAGCAGTGCTTAAGAGAAATAAAGAAGAAGATGGTATTATGATCAGTATACATATAATAAATTATAATAGCCTCTCTTAATATCTCTGCTGTTAGATGACAAATTTTAATGATTACTTATGGAATTATATGTTCAATAACTTATGGAATTATATGTTCAAAAACTCGCTTAAACTTTAACGTATTATTACATAAATGTATGTACATTTCAATGTCTTGTTTGGTATATTAACATTTTATTTAGCTATACACATTTCGAGTTATGCAAAGATAAAAAAATTAAACAACAGTATGGCATTTTGCAATTTAGTGGCCCTCTAAGCGTTGATTGCTGACAGCCTCTCTTTATTAGCTTTTAATATCAAAATAATTTTATTTAATTAATTGGTTACAGCTCTATCGTTATTCTATAGTTTGTTACGTATATTATAAATTTTTAGTATTTTGAACAACCTATGAGAAAAAAATCATACGTACATACATATGTTTGCATACATTCTGCAATATCTTACTTTTTTGTTAATTTTGTCATCAAATATTGTGTTTTTTAAAACGCAACCAATTTTTTAATCTATTTTTGTGGAAGTCACATATCACCCCTGTTTCTCTTCGAGCTATTATGCAGTTTCGTCGCATTTTTATAAATAATGTCCTAAGTAATAAATGTTTCAATAACTTTAAGTCTAGAATCGATTAAACAACACTTTGATGAATGCATTCGTTAAGTTTAAAATTTAAATATTGATTATCAATCAAGTTATTGTATAAAATGTAAATAAGAGGTCATAATACCAACTTTTCCTCTAGCAAGTAAAAAGATTTCCTTCGCGGGTAGAGTACAGATTGGAAAATGTCAGGGTATGGGTTCTGACGGGAAAACTGGACGGCTTGCCGTGTAATTGGAAAACTTCTGGCACCGTGTAAACTACCAGAAGTTTTGCGGCTGAAACTCTTCGGTCCAGTCTCAAAGACGGTAAACTTCTCAATGGCGTTACGAGCCGATAAATCGTTCATCATTACGTTGTCGTTGCTGGATTGTGCGTCGTCGATACTACGAAGTATCGATCGTTCGTCTTGTTTTAACGTTTCGCGAGATCTATGATGTTCAAGCGCAATTCTAGGAAGCAATAACGTGTTATTATGTATCAATACGTATGACGTTGGATATTGTTTTCCTTTCTGCGAATACTTATTGAGCTTAATATTTGGAGCTTGATATAAAAGGTTTAAATTAAAATACAATATTTTTATGAATCACAATTTGTTTATGTTAAGAGTACTATTTAAAAAGATTTTTAACCCTTATCGTACCATCTACAATTTGGTGCCTCATCCATACCATCAAGGGTCACTTCGAATCTCTTCGTTTTTTCACCTCTTCAAATAATTTAAAAAATCTCGAAAAATTCACCAACATACTTTCAACTTTTTAGAATAAATATTGACTCTTTATTTTTTGGAAAATAATAAAATGCAGTATAATTTATAATTACCAAAAGACTCAAAGAAACTTGCACGAACAGGAATCGCTCAGTCACTATAGTTACCCATATTAGTACGGTAAGGGATATTATTATATATATTGTGTCAAAGAGGGAAGCTAAGAATGTTAGTATTATAAAGTCCGTATTAATATTTTTAAAAACATTAATAAACATTTAAATCTGTGGTCGCACAAGAATTTATAGTAAAACGATAGTTGTAATAAATTAGTCAAGTAATAAACATAAAACCTGGAAAATGATTGCAATTTACAATCTCATGTGGAACTAGTGGAAGTGAACCGGCAATTTCAACGATGTCTTGCAAATTGAATCTAACACCGACAAATGGATCATAAATTTTTCCAGTCATACACAGATGAGAGTTAACCTGTTCCATCAAACAGACGTATCATTCCTGCAGACGTGAACTACACAATTCTTTATACATATCTCCCTGTCACCGTATATTTGCACATAGTTGTGGCAAATTGCTTTCATAAAATGATATCTCATCGTCATTGAAATAATAAAAGAATGTTATAGACAAAATAGAAAAGTGTAAATAGATGTACATTATTATGTGCTACGATTAATTTAATAGAATTCAAAGTCTTCTTTAGTAGTAGTTCATAAAAATATTTATATTTGTAAAATTATTATTTTTTATATTTAGTATGATCTAGCATTTATTAAACAGTTATAAGGTTATTAGTTAAATAAAAATAATTTATTACCTGTAATTTAAAATAAATTAATTTTTCTAAATTTTCATAACGAAAGATTAATTCTATTTATGCAAAACCTTTTTATTATTTAAAGCTGTAATCATATATTGTATATGACTAACAGTAATTTGTTGAAAAAATTGTGATAAATTATTTCAAAATAATTACGCCGAGTAAAGGATTTTTTTACAGAAAATTGCTGATTTCATTCTAGATGATTCTTTACATAGCGAACCGTACTAATATTTACAAAAGCACGCTTATCGATTTGGCTCGACACTATACAGCGAGTCAACCTGCGCGGGGTGAAATTGGGTTCAATTCCGGCAATTGATCCACGAGATCAGCTGTGTTTGCCAACAACCTTGTTGCCCAACGCGACGCTAACAAGGCGTCAAAACAGCGATGCATCGATGTGCTAGTTCTGGCACGATCCCGAAATATCCATTTTCGTTGGAAATTTCATGGCATAGAATATAGGTAAATTTTTCGTCAGCTTCGATTTGGCTGTTGGCTTTAATAAAACGAATATTCGTAATTGTAGTATACACAAATCACATAAAATACTGATCGTATCTAAATATCTTGATATATAAGCTGTAATATTAAACACTTTTCTCTATCTACATGCATATTTAAATTAGTATGTACTCTAAACAATACTCTTAACAATCATGTTCTCGTTTACGTGTATTAAAAAATAATACAAGTTAAAAAATATCGCTAATGTATATATGTATATGTAACGAAAAGTTTACGTTGCTTTCATTTAACTATTTCTTAATTTTTTAATATTAAAGGTAACAGAAAATAAATTAAAGCAATATATGCATCTACTTAAATGTTGAAAACCATAATTTTTAGAAGATGTAATCTAGAATCTAGATCACATTAATAAAACAGTAGACGTCTAACATAATTTAAGATACAATGACAGAAAGAATCAATTAATATTTATGAATATAAATTTGATTTTTCACCATAAATTATCATATTTTATTATAATTTTGCTCATAATTCTATTTGCCATTTCTTAACTTAACTAAGTATTACAGTGAGAGCAAAAAGTATTCGTACAAGGAAATTTGTTATAAAAAAAAGTCTTATTTGTAGAAAATAAACATTAATTAGCAATTTTATACAATGAATACATTCTGTTCTAACATAAATAAATGAGCTTCGCATGTATTCCTGATTTTAGAAGCTAAATTCTCGTCTGTACGAATATTTTTTGAGCATTCAAACAACACAATTTTTAATTTTTGCTTATTTTTTAGATAATATATTTTTTATAATTAATACATATCTTTTTGGTATATATAATTTTAAAAAATATACAGTCTATTTTATTCTATGAATAAATTGTTGATTATCCAACAAGAAATAATCATCAATTAAACGTCGAATTGACGTCAATTCGATGTTGAAATCATCGTATTTATATCGATTCGACATCAATTCGATGACTCATTTCTCGCTGGATAATATTTACTTTTTAAAAATAAAGTTTTTAAAAAAATATTTTCTCTGTACGAATACTTTTTGCACTCACTGTATATAAAGATGGAAATTATTTATAAACATATAAATGTAAGCATTGCGTTGAGCAATAAGTGGTGAAGCAATTTTCTATTTTAACGACGTCATTATAAATCGGTATATCTATTCACATGAGGTATGAATATAATATTCAAATTATCGGTTCTCTTTTCGTTCTCTGTATCGTACGAAGTCAGCATTGGAATAAACACGTGATAGTTTTGACACTAGCGTTCACCGAAGCTTATGATTAATTCAATAGCATACTTCAACCAGTTTCTCTCGTGCACGCCCGTCTTTTCTAATGTGCACATCTGACAGTTCCGTACTCTTTCGAAATTCAGAAGCTGAAGTCCATCTACTTCCGTCGTCGCCTTGGTGAAAAAAAGGCAAAACCGCGTCTACGACGACGTTTAAATATAGCAGCGAGTTCTCAGTTATAACCATCCAAGCTCTCACTTTGCAGCATCCGCGTGCATATTCCTTCTTGCTGCATTTTATCAACGACGTACAAGAAGTTGCAAAAATTCTCTGGTGTCTTTACAGGAAAATTTTTTAAAGAAAATAGAAAAAATGAAGTTATTAAGACTGTCTATGTATTCCATTTTATAAATTCTTTTTAACTTTTTTTTACTATATGAAGCTATAAATAGAACTAATCTCATACGTTTGCAACTTGCAACTAATGACATTGTAATATTATAGAATACTTAATAACGTTAATACTAATGTCATAAAGTAACATTATAAAGTAATTAGTCGCATAATAATTATATATAAATTATTTCAGTTTTATTAATATATATAACTCTTATTATTTAGTTGTAACTTACATTTTATATTTGTACAATATGCTTTCATGGATTTGACTAATTTATAATTTAAATTACAAAAAAAGATATTTGCAGCGTTACTTTACGGAACATTTCATTAAAAGTTATTTACAAACATAATTTTAATAAAATCACTTGTAATTTTAACATTAATTTCTTTCTGAACAATTTTGAAAAGTTTCTAGAATATATTTCCATCTATTTTTTAAGCTTTTAAAGCAATTGCTTACTTCGTTATACACGCCGTAGTATTTTTAAAGACCTCTTAACAAAACGTCATGAAAGCTAAATCCGGCGCGTAGCAAGAATTCATCTCCTTTTTTTTTCGAGAAGCTTCAAGTTGCGTAGCAATAAATATCGAGCTCTATTGCGACGCAAAAGCAAAAGGAGCACAAAGTGGATATAAAAGAAAGAGGAATGGTACGCTCGATTAAAAGCATTCACACCATCGTTTGCAGCCGCGATTGCTCCGCCTGGAATATTCAAAGAAGCCGTTAAATCCCTTTCTCCATTCAGTCTAGGCGACTGTTCTGCCCTGCATCTTCGTTTCAACATTTAAATGTATTTGAAGCGCGTTTCAATCCATAAGCGCGTGTTTAAGAAAAATTATTAAAGCTAGATATATTATTAATAACAAGCAATTTAATTTTAACGAGCTGTATCTTTCTCGTCTTCAGGCAAAGTTTTTTCGCTATTTTTGCCGTGTTTAACAACCACTTCCACCCGTTATTGGCAATAAAAAGCATCAAGTTACAAGCATCTTCTCGTACGGAAGATTTGTTTTATACAAAAAAAATAAGTAATTCAAAATTAAATGATGTGATTTTGTAAAGACAAATAAAATTTAAATAAAAAAAATAACTTTCCTTACCTTTTTCATAATCAGCCATTTATAAACTCAAGGCCTAATACATTTGGTGTTTCGTCTGAAGTGTAAACATTTCATAAATCTAAATTTATTCATGATATCATCAAATGTGCCTCATATCGTATCTTATTTCGAGACAATGTGATAGGTAGAGATATTATTATTTTACGGTTTCCGCGAAAAGACGGAAGAAGTACGTTTAGGATGATGAATTAACAGGAAGAAAGTGTTCATTTATCACAAGCGAGCATATTGCTTATGTTTGTTGACAAATGAAAAAAGTACGAAAAAAGTAATGTAAGAGGAATACCAAATACGATTACCGAATGCATATAAAGACTTATTATGTGTCAGTATGACGCTTCTTATCGAAAAGAAAAAATATAACTTAAATTCATTATATTTAGTTGACATTATAAATTAAATGCTATTTTCCATATATTGTATTTAGAATTTTTACTTGTCAATCTGCTTATTATCTGTTTTTACATAAGCGATTAATTATATATTTTCAATAAAGAATTAAAAAACTTTGAAACAATTGAAGATAAATGAGAAAGTAAAAAGACTATAAGGTAAGATAATAAATTAATTTAACAAGAAACTAATTACAAAGAATCAAATTGATTTTATCTTCTCAATACAACATTACAGTACAATTTATTTCTTTGTTATAAATTTTAAAATATTTCTGCCATTTTATTTTTAATTTTTTGTTTTGAATTTTTACTACAAAATATTTTTATTTTAAAATTAAAAAGATATCAATCTGATTTACTACGGTACAATATCCGTTTCTGAAAGCAAAAGTAATTCGAGCCTGGGAGAGAAAGAATTGTCTGCGACAAATTTCCTGTCCCACATGATACATCGATGCATACTTCCGTTTGCGCGTTGCTCCAAGCTTCAGTCACCTGAAAAAGTCAAGAGGAAGACAACCCTCCGGCCCAAAGGTATGCTCTTGCATCCAGGTCGCGTACAAAGATCCTTATTGGTCGACGACGGCAAACCTCATGAAGGCTCTGGGGATCTCTCAGGAACTTTCAGGAGGGAGCTATGCCTGTACGACGTGTCCTGTATCAAACTTGGCGCGAATAGCTCGTAAGACAAATCCCCTACGCAACATGGTATGGCTGAGTCTCGTGAGCCGCTTTGAAATTCGACACCCGATACACCACGTCGCCTCCAGCGTCAATCACAAACGTATATTCAAGATAGAAGAAAGCTTTACACACGAATATTCACGTACGGCGAGAGCAGACATCGTCTGGGAAAGACCCGGCTAATTTTGCTAGCCGCCACGTCGCGTTGGGCCGAGGCGACCCGCGGTGCTCCGATGCACGAAAATGTTTCTGGGAGGCATGCAACCGGGATTCGTATTTGGACGTAGCTAACGATTGCTTCGACCTCCTTCGATAAACGATCGAGCTACGTCTCAACAGTGCTGCATTTTCCGACGAGCCATGATCGAGCTTTTACGCCTGCGGAGTTTATGGTCTGACACAAGCCGGACTATATCTACTGGATGCGTTGGGATCTTCTTTTTCTAGTGACAATATATTTCTCATTTCAGTGAAAAAAATATAAATCGTTTAGTTTCAAAATGTGTAATCTTCTAATATACATAATTCTGAACGATAAAGAAATAATATTTAATTGAAACAAGCAAAATTTTTATCAATATATCTTTAATCAATCTTTGAACTATTTTTTTTTAATGAGATCAAAAATACTTATCTTAGCTTGTATCAGAATTAAAGTAATTACTGTTTCGAAAATATCACGTTTAATTTAAATTAGCTATTTTTAATAATGTAAAAAATAAAAATGCATTATAATTTTATTTTAATAATTTTTTTAATATATATTTCTCTTTCATTGTATATAATGTATTTATATACATTAATTATGATATATGTATATACATAATATGTATTGTAATCAATATACATATTAGTAATACATCTATTTTATACATATGCACATATATATTAAGAGTTTGCATATATAAAATTATTTACATATAAGTCAGAACATGTATTCTGTTTTATAAATAAAATTTAAATACTTTGATCTTTAAACACTGAATACTGTACAAAAATCTAATAAATCAGTTATATTAAATGTCTACAAACACAAGTATTACTATGTTTCTATTTATCGTTTTACAGAATTTCATTTCCTGCGCGTTGAATTCTGTACTATACATATACAATGCGGTAAAGTCAAACAGGCACAATTCTAACGAAATAATCGTGATAAAGCAACGAATTTAATTACAAGCTTGCGAGATCTACGATGTTCGCATTGGAAACATTACTGCGCCGTTTTGGTTGTAATTACAAACTAAAAATAAAAAGCTCAACGCATGAAAATGTAAATCAGTGCAAGCAATAACTACTATAATAAAAAAATATTTCTTTACTTGTCCTATAATTCAAGCGTGAACATACGAAACACGTGCGAAAGTGCAGCGGAAAATTATACATTGCAATGCATAATCTAACAAGTTATCGTTGCCTAACAAATAAATACATATTATAGAGTCGCATCATTGCTATTCAGAAAGTTTTTCAACTTAGCGGTATTTCGCAAACACCCGGTTTAGTCTACGGGTGGAATAAGCGGGCGCGCGACCTGGACCTTTGGACGATAAAGTTAATGGACTTCATTTACATTGCATAATTGCGACGAAAGCGGAGCCAGCACTCAAATTATACGCAAGGACCAACGACCAGAACCAACAGCAAAGGTACTCTTTGAATATTCGGTATGCTTAAAACACTCATTTATACTGTACACGTCTGTTAAGTATACCACGGATTTGCAACATTGAGAATTAATTGACTACAGACGTAATGTTTTCATATATTTTTATTGCATTAAGTTATTATAAAATTTATAATAGAAAGAATAAATTACGATTAATAATCAGGTATATTTTAATTTAGATATGTTATACTTACACATTCTTTTTGTATGATTTATCATGCTATGTCTCAACAAGTTTACCTCAAAATATGTAATAAATATATATTTATTTTTATTTACAAAAATCTCCACAAAATCTGCACACACAATATTAATAGATAAATAAATCGCTTAAAGAACATTAAGTAAAAGTATTAAAACACTGCGTTTTTTCTTCAATCTTATCAATGCAAACTAAGATTTGTATGTATATATTCAAATAAACGCAATATTTTTGTGATTGGATTACGGATGTAAACAGAAAAAAAGTCAAATGGCCTTTTTTTCATGAAATACGTTTTTGTGAAAAACAACAAATTCTGCTTTTGTTTTTTTTTTTTTAGATATTATATTTAATGTAATAATTGGTATTAAACTTGGCAACCATATTATTTATTTTTATTTAAATATGAAATACAGTTTGTAATTTAAAAAAAAATGTGTGTTAATTATTTTTTAAAATGAAATTTATAATTTTTGTCATCCTCTGAACTTTCGAAAGTCATAGAAGAATCTGAAATTTCGTCCTCATTAACATTATGTTAACTAATTTTCCTTATTCTAAACTTCGTCAGAAATAGTTTCTTTGTTAGATATGTTGGTGTTACCTTGAAAAGCAATGAATTGTTGTAAACTGTGCAATATTAAATAGTGTGCAACGTATAGAAACAGATAAATAGAAAACACATTTTTTTCAATGTCTTTTCCTATTTATTAAAAAATCGGTATTGTTACATCTCCAGAATAGACTGCGTTTAAAATTATAATAATGATAATTAAATATATATATATTTCGGACTTTTTTTGCTATAGTACAAAAAACGATGAACTGAAAGAAAAGTGTTTAGTGGCTATAATTATATAGTAAAATGATTAGGAATTCTATTTTTGTGGTTATTATACTACTATAATGTTAAATAATAATAATTTAATAATCATAATTATATTTACACAGTTTCATATATTGAAAATATATATATACGGCACCAAAAATAATTAAAAATTTTATAAATGTTTACTAAGTGCCAATATACTTTTTTAATATATAGAACTGTAAATATAATTATTGTCACTAACACACAATATATGATAT
Source organism: Trachymyrmex cornetzi (assembly GCF_001594075.2). Taxonomy (NCBI): domain Eukaryota; kingdom Metazoa; phylum Arthropoda; class Insecta; order Hymenoptera; family Formicidae; genus Trachymyrmex; species Trachymyrmex cornetzi. The sequence goes on along the minus strand of NW_017300124.1, from coordinate 406,638 downwards.
ATTTTATATATATATATATATATATATATACAAATGGAACTGTTAATTTTAATTATTTTACTATGGAGTTATATTCATAAATAGCAAACACTTCCTTTCAGTGTGATGATACTAGTGACATTTGACTAGAACATGAATATTATTTTATATAGGTTAGCATATAGATGCAAATTCAACTATCTTTCAACCTATTTCAGCCGATACCTTCGCTCCATGCATTCCGTTAAAAACACGTGGTCAAGTATCGGTAAGAATTGAACGAATTGTTAAAGATATCGATTTCATCGATCAAACAGAAAATACATTTATTTCGATGAGTGCATCATCGCGCTGAGCCAATATAGAAGTCTGCTGATATTTTCGCATGGCGAGGAAGCAATATAGATATCAAAGGCAGATAGTTGCATAGCTTTCAGTATGTACATTTGCATAGAACATTGCCAACAAATCTGCTCCAAAAGTGAACGAACTGATGTTGAAACGTAGAAATAAATTCCACATGAAGCGAATATCTTGAAAATGATTTTGTTATCAATTCTTCAATTATTTTAACGTGATTTTTTCTGCATTATTATAGCAAGTTAGAGATCTCCGGAACACTAAATCAAGCCGGTTCCATTGCGAAATCAACACCGCGAACTTACGTAGCTCCTGTACGATGTCATGATCCCTCGAACAACGAAGAAACTTCAAAAGAGAAGAAAACAGGTCCCCAGATGTGCTTCCTGCAGCTGGTTTCACCAACCACCATCAAGCACGGAAGCATCTACACCACCGTTAAACGATTCACCGGCACTGGTTCCTTGGTTCACCGGCCCGACTGCGATAGGATGTTGAAGAGAAAAAAAGAAGACGGTATCAAGGTCAGGAGTGACTAACCGATCAATTGTCTTAAGAAACACCTCCGCGACCTTATAGAAGAGAAAAGTGGCGAGCGTTGCGAAGGCGCTTCGTTTCGAACGAAGCTCGGACCCTGAAGAGCCGGCGACCCGCAAGGCATGCTGTGGTCCCTCTCGTTCTTGTTCTCTCTTACTCTCTTTCTCGTTTTCTTCTCTCACTCAACGCTCTCTGCGTCTCTTCTTCCTTCTTCACGACTTCTCTTCTGCCCGAGGAGTTATAGCTCCTTGTCGCACTCGAGGCGCTCACTCGAGCCCTATTTTAAGAATAGCTTTGTACTTTCTCTGTCTTGCTCTCTATTCGTTTCTGCTTCTTCGTCTTCTGCTTCGTCGGCTGTGAGGAAGACGTAGCTTCGAGAGGAAAGACTAGGGATATAGATAAATCTCGTACGTGCGAGTACGTGCATTTCCGCTCAAACGGAAACGAAATCGCGATATGATGATAAAAGTGATTGAAAAACATCGGCCTAGTTAACAAAATAATGACAGCGGAATTGAAATTTAAAAAATAATTGGAGTTAAAAAAACTCTCAACTTATCAGTGACAAACCTTTGGAAAAACGTAAAACTATAAATATTGTTTCCTACTAATCATAAGATTTGTTAAATCTTTAATTACTGTAAATTCTAATTATTAATTATATTAGACATAGTATCGTTATTGTATATTTGAATAAATTTAAGTTAATTTAAAATAATTTAATTTAATTAACAGAGAACTCTCTTGCTTATAGACTATATAGTTGTGTTACTGATTAATTTTATCAATCATTAATTTAATGTAGTTAATTTAATTTTAATTATATCATATATAAAATGAAAAATGTTTATTTTATATTTTTTCTCAAAAATCTTATATTTCTTTGATTCTTTATATAACAATTTTCAAATATTAGCTGCTTATATTAGGTAATTATTTGTATCATTATCTGAAAAGGAAGATGATAGAAGATATTCTAAACGGATCTTTAGAAACACAACAATATATAATTTCAGAAGCTTAATCAAACTATTCAAAGCTTATAGTTTTAATTATCAAAGTTTAAAGAAATTTCAAGTTCTCTCGATATTCTGAGAACAAATGATCTGCCCGAAGACACAATTGCGAAACTATAGCCGTCTTTGTCTAGGAAATGAAGACAGTATTGCCACAGAATCGTTTCCTTGTTGGATTCTCTCTCACGTGATGATGTGGTCTCTTGCGAGAAGTCCATAGAACTTCACAAAAGCAGAAACTCCTTCTAAGAAATCGGTAGCAGAAAGTATCCCCAAGCAGGATTTACATTGTTACCGTTGGAACAACGGAAAGGCAAGAACGAAGACTTAGCATGATCTGAAAGAGCTCGAAAGGTTTCACCAAGTTTCCAAGCTGATGTTAAAGTTGACAGATTTCAGCTTTGACCAGATTAATTGTGAGAATTCCTTTGGAACTGAGAAAATTTTCTTAATCCACGATTCTTGACATGTGGGTGAGTGTGTGTGTGTGTGTGTAAACATTTCATTATTTAAGTCTTTTTCTTTTCATATCATATTCTATTTCCCATTAATTTTAGAAATATAATTAATAGATATAAAATACTGTTAATAGTTCAAATTTCATGGCTTTGTTATCAAAATTAAAATAAAAAAAAAGTAATTATTTAATAATCTTTTTGTTATATTCTTTTAATTAGAAATATTTAATTATATTTTTCTAATTAGAAAATAAAAACTTTTAATTAACTTTTAATTTTATATTAGTTAATAAATAAAATATATATCTTGTCATTGATACTTACAATTATTATAGAAATAGTTTGATAATAAAATTTAAATTCACAAATTTATTTTCTAATAATAATATACATTTACACACATATTTTATGGTATACAACATTATGGAATATTGTCATCATTTTTATCAAATTCTTTGATTAAACAGAGTAATTTTTTCTTTAATAAAACTTTACAATTTAAAGTTTTTTTAAAAACAGTTGTCCTAATATTTTTATAAATAAAAGTAAACATCAATATTTTCGTAAATATTTTAAATTAAATATTTATTAATTTTTATTATTTATTAATGTCTGTTTTTTATTTTTCTCACCGGATATTAAAACATAAATATTTTTTGATTCATTATTACATAAAAAATTTTAAAAATTGAAGATGTAAGATTTTTGTAAAAAAGAATCAAATAAAAATTTTTTAATATATCTGCGTATAATTTGATAGACTTAATCAGTAATTATATAATTAAACATAATAATATCATTATATACTCTAAAGCAAAAGAAATCGTCAGCTATACTTAAATTTATTTAAATATAAAATAACAGTAGCATATCTATTAATTATATAATGAATGATTACGATTTATAAAAAAAATTAATCAATGATTTAACAATTTAAATAAAAAACAATATTTCCAATTTTAAATTTGTTTTTTTGGCTTTGTTAACATTAAGTGTGAACTGTGTTTAATATTTTATTTATTTTACAATATTATTATTCTGTTAACTGTGCCGATATCTTTATTGACCATTCCTGTCATCATATTGCTACTACATATTAAATTACCTACTATTAATGAAATCTAATTAACATTTAATTATATTATTATATCTAACTGGACTTTGTGCTGCCAGCCTTCGTGAAACATTAGAGTAATATTGTCTTTTGCTAGATATCAAATGATAAATACTGTACTTGAAGAAAGACCTAAAGCAAAGTTATCGATAGAGACTAAAGCAAACCATAATACTCAAGTTGAGAGCTTTCTAAATCGGTGGCGCTACAAGAATATTCTCAAAAACTTTACAAAGCTTCAGATTGACAATAATGCTGCAAAAATGGCTTATATTCTTGACTCCATTATATATTTAAAAAATAGCGTTTGTGTTAATTAAATATATAATTTTATAGATATATATAGAATATTTAAGATTCTTTTAAAAAGAAAAGTATATAAGAAAGGTAGATACATTGAACTTAAATCATAAAAAAAAGAAGAAAAAGAAATTTTAAAATTTGGTAAAAATAACATTGTACAGGTAATAAATAATAATATCAAACGTAATTTATATATCTATATTGCATTTTAATATAATTAATTAATCTTTAGTAGTCATACTTATTAATGTTGCGACGTACTCTATTTTAATTATCTCCGTATATAATTATACAGAGAATACGACTATACAGAGAACGTTCCCATGTTTAATGTTTCTTCCCTCAGTTTCATATTTTTAAAGAATTTAAAGTAAATTCAGTAATCTTTTAATTTAAAAAAATCATTATATTTTTCAAGCATTCCATTTTTAAATAATGTAAATATATTTAATAATTTTTGTAATTGTAATTAAACGAAGATTTTATGCTTTAAATTAAACTTAAACAACACACACACGCACACACACTAAAATTAGTTAACCTTGAAATAGTTAAACTACGTTAAATATTTACGAATATAAAATTTAATTCTAATTCTTAATTACATTATTGTTTGTAACATATAATGCAAGATATCAGCTCAATGAAATGTTATTCTTTTAAAGTGTTTAACTGAAACATGTTTTAAAGACTATCTTAAAGAAGAAAAGATGAATCTGGTATATTTAGTACGTTACGTTAATATCCTCATGTATCACCTGGACATGATTGGAATGTGCTGCAGGATAAAACTCCGAAAGGAATGTAAGGCATAAACTCGTTACCAAGATTTAGATCCACATTTGTGATGACAATGATAGATTCTTCATAATCCTCATACACGAGCCACGAGTTAAATGCAATCACATACTCGATGCTGATAATTAATTATAGACAGTACTACATAAGAATCGTGAAAAAAGTCAGACGATTCCTGCTTTTACGCTGTATATCTTAAAATATTTTATTTTCAATATAATTTTTTGCATTATATTTTATTACACAGTAAGAATAAAAATACCAACGTTCTTTTTATAGTTTACCTGGATTTTAAAATTAATACAATTCAGAAATTCTTAGATTATGACAACGTATCTTTAAGATTTATAAACATATTTTCATTTCTGTCACGCTCTTGAAGCGCGGATAAAGCAACAACTAACCAAAGGAGTTAAGTATTAAATTTAAAAAGTTGTCTTCGCTACAAGATGTATCAAAATAAAAATAAAAAGCTATCATAAAAACTTAACACGTAATTAACGAGGAATTTATATTATAACCACTTACCCTACTTTCAGTAGATATAGAAGAGTATTATTCAGATAAGAATAGAGCGACTTAGTCATCCCGAATCTCTGCGGCAATGTCGAAAAACTTTCGTCTGAGTTTTTCGTGACAATTTTGGACGATGATTCACCATTTCAAAGAATCACAAATGCTCCAGTAGATAAATTAATGTTTCATGTAAAAAAATTAATATTTAATTTTTAATACTAAAAGATAAAGAGTTTATAAAATAGACAATGTTTAACTATTATATATATATATATATACAGGGTGTCAATTATGTA
>NW_017300124.1:400134-400720 GCF_001594075.2 Trachymyrmex cornetzi | reverse complement strand
GAAAAGTAAAAATTTAATTTTAATTTTTCTTACTCATTAACTTAGTTAAGGCTTATGGAATACTTATCGTAATTAACACTACACATTAGAATTTTTAAACGCTCGCAAATACATTATTAAAAAGAAAACTCTACCCGAAAGGGATCGAATCCTAGTCGCATCTTACCGCTTAGCTACGCTCACCTGTTTATTCCCAATGTAATATGTATAAAATATTTGTATGAATATCGTCTCCTTGAAAGCGTGTTTCTAAAAACCTTTTCGAAATTTGGGCTCCGTAACTGTAATAATTTATTCATTCCATGTAATTCCAGGAAAAGTTTAGCGAAATCAGTTGAGAATTGAACGAGAAAGCCCTACAAAAGAAAACAGAAAAAAGTAGCCTGCATATCGCTCTTTCCTAGAATTTCGCGTTCTTTGTTCTCTCCCCGCGAGTACGGTGTCGACCGGTTGCCGTGTTTGTTTACATTTTGCCCGATTAGTCGGAATTTTGCTGAACCTCATCCAAATAGACATATTTGGAAATTTTTGCTATGTTCAGTAAAACATTTACGAAACGATGTTAGCAATAAGTAAAAAAACTGTT
>NW_017300124.1:335951-398298 GCF_001594075.2 Trachymyrmex cornetzi | reverse complement strand
TCAGCGTTTTTTTTTAATGTTGGAAGTTGTCGAAATATTTGACCGTCCCGGTACATAATTGACACCCTGTATATATATATATATATGTATATATAACGCAAATGAAGTATTTTATATTAAATTAGGGATACATTTATTAAGGATTATTAGAATTTTTAAAAAAGCTTAAAATTAACTAGAAATTTATAATATAAAAATTGTATATCCTTCATATGTTCGATAATATTATATCTGGCGCAATTATGTGCAATTTGTGTGTAGTACGGCAACTCAATTTACTTCTTAAAAGAAGAGCAAGTCGTATTGTTTACGATTGTGAAATTATTTTCAAAAATCGTTGTTATATAAATCGTCGGTTATTTAAATAATTCTTGTGTATTATTTTATATAATAATTATGTTAATTACTAATTATGTTTATGTTTATGTTCATTAATAATTATGTTTATTACTATAACAAATTCAAGCCTATTCTTAATTGCAAAATGTAAATGATAACGCTAGAATGAAATGTAATCGTATCCAATTTTGATTTTCTCAGCCAAATGCAGTTGCATGTTTTAATAAATTTAGCAACTTCATCTCATTAGTAAGAAGTTTCTAGCGATCACTTAAAAAGCCACCTGTTGACCTCTTCCTGAATCCTAAACCGATGTATTCTCTATAATTATATGCGAAATGCGTATAACAGGTGTGGAATTGCAAGAAACAGTCGAAGATGTTATAATATAGGACACGATATTAATAAAATGGAACACGATATTAATAAATTATGACAAATTCAAAAGCATGTCTTATGTGCGTTTTATAACAATCACTTATTGTTAGATATTAGTATTCAGATAGTGAACAAAAGAATTTTACGTAAACACATTTATAGAATTTATCAGCTTCAATTTATTAAAAAATTATTTAAATATTTTTTGAATTCTTCTAAACGCAAAAATATTTCAATAAGAGGAGAGAAGTATTTCAGATTTTATAATAATAATAATAATAATAACACAATAAAGAAGATGCAATCATGTCAGAATAATAGATTATAGAATGATAATTACTCAATATAAAATAAAGAATGTTACGACTTATTCTGATGAAATAATAAATTACTCAACATATAACCTTAAAATGACAAAGCAATTAATTCCTTCATATTAAGATTATAGATAGGCATAAAAATAAAAGCAATGCAATTATAATAATAAGGTAATAATTTAAATCAAACTATTTCACAAGCGAGTAAACGATAACACTAATTGTAAAAAAAAGATGTAAAAATAAATAAAAAAGAGGGATCAAATAAGAATATTTAATAATATAGTAGATAAAATATATAAATTTACTATTAATTTTTTAAGAAATTTTTATAAATTTAAGAAAACTTTATAATTTTTAAAGAATATTTTATAAGGAGACATTTTCATATAAATATAAACTAGTTCTTGTAGTCGTGTATATAAAAATAAAAATATATTTTAAAGGCTCAAAGCAGGTATGACTTCACATTTTTAAATATCTTTGGCTTGCTCCTTTTAGTTTATAAATAATGTTTTTATTTAAATCTTAATAAAACAAAAAAGTAAATAACTCTCTAGGGCTTCATTTTACCATTCAAACATATTTTTTTACTGCTTTTACTAAAAATGCCTTATAAGTGAACATCTACCCAGTCAAAAATGATAATGAAATCGCCATCAAATCGACGTCGAATCGATATCGATTCGATGTCGATTCCATTATCATTTCTGACTGGGCATATATTTATTCTTTTAATTTGCATGCATTGAAATACAATCGACATATAGTATTTCTAGCAGTAGAAGTACTGTATTTCATTGTTCAATGCTATATGAATTTCCATCCTCAGCGCGTAATTTAAAAAGACAAATAACATAATCGCTCTAATTACTGCGAGTTTAGGTTCTTAATTGCCCGTATTGTCTTCTAATGTTTCCATCCTCAGTTCTTAAACATAACTAATTTGCTCAGATCCTGAAATTACCTCGAATCTTTTTATTCCGAATTTAATTTAAAGTAAATATTACAAATTTGCACCACTCTCTCTCACTCCTAGAAGAATTAATAAAAAACTGTATATGTACATAAATAATAAAATGAGAAGAATATTACATATAAAATTAATGTTACAAATGAAAAAGAGAACAGAAAAAAAAATATATGTTTATAAATATAAATAAAAAATATAATAGGTAAATAAACTTCTTTACAAAAACAAGAACTATATTATTTTTAAATATCATATATCGAGAATAAATAAGGAAGAATGATTGAGAGATTTAGAAGGAAAAAATGAGGATGCGATTAGCCTGTTTGAAAAAAATAAGTAGAGAAGAGAGAGTGCACACATGAGAGAGTTATTTTCGCTTTTGATCTGACGATGTGTTACCTCTTCTCTTTGACACCTGAAATTCTCCACCAGATCGAGCCACATACTCAAGAAAAGTGGTGGCGAAGGATGAAGAAGGGGATGAACATGCAGAGAAGGGGTCAATCTCAAATTACTGGTGAGCTCCGGGCTAGGCCGACCAAGCATTTTTGCCCACCATCGCCCGGCGACCTTTTATAGACACTCGCCTGTAGTGGGGCAAAGTGGGAGGAAATTGTGTGAAAACTGGCAATCCGACGGAAAAAGAAGCACCCGGAACGACTGAAATTTTGCTCTGACCGATATCAGAAAACAGAAATTTTATTGAAGCGTAGATATTAAGACAGCATAAAGTAGTTTTCACTTCTTTTACCAACCAAATTGATTGCATTTTTTGCAATAGAAATTGTAAAATAGGGAAAATCGTTTCTGTATAGGCGAAAATTGCATTATAATGAAAGAAAATTTCAAAAATATCAGAATTGAATATCTACAAAAATAGTTAACAATCTCTTAGGAAAAAAATAGAAATATAGAAATTTATTCTAGTGTCTCTTTATTCTAGTGCGTATTTACTTTTGTGATTTTACTTATATATATATATTAGCTCACTAAATAAAAACAATAATCCAATGAAAAATTAAAATGTACAATTATTTTACTACATATTGGCTTTCTTTTTATATAAAACATAAAAAATATATATATGTCATAATCTTTAATTATAATTTTATTATGAGGATGTTAGTTGATAAAATACAATTCTAAGAGAGAAATAGAGAGAAAAAGAGAGATGAAATTATTCGTAATTTTAATTATCATTATAATAAAGAATTATAAAAAACTTCAATTGTTTTACTTAATTTGTAGTGGTATAACTGCTCGCCCGCGTATTCACGTTTCTCATTGTCACATTGTCAACAATATTGTCTGTAAATACTAAAATGTCTGGCGCGATTTTAGGTTTGCAAGAAGATCAACAGGAAATTCTAGCAACCTCATGAAAACCAATTAGTTAAATACAGAATTGAAATAATAAAGTTATAACTATTTTTGTAATTTATGTTATACTATTTTAATAAAACGCATTTAGTGTAGCATTAATTTATTCAATATAATATAAAAATTTATTAATATGAAAAATAAAATTTATTTATTTAAAACAAGTATTTTTACTAAAATATGATTTATTTCATGCCGTTATTAATAATTTATAGCATATTAATTTTATAGCAATATAAATATTTATTATTGCGTACATTCTAAAGTATGTTGTAAACAAACTAAAGCATATAAAATTATATAACATTTATTAGATATCTACATCTTAAAAATTTTTTCTATTTGTTCATTTAATCATTTTACAAACATTAAATATTATATTAACAATCAACTAATACACATTTTTTTACCATAAGATTATTCTTAATTAAACTTATATGTTTATATGTATATGTATATATGTATATACATAAGTATATATGCTAAAAAATATATACCACTCCGAAGATTTCACTACAACTTTCGCCCATTTACGATAAATGTATCTAAATATCCATATCGGTTATAATGTGCGCCACTACAGAATTACTAACGAATGAATCTCTGATCTAAAAACAACTAATATGTTGTTGTGATATTCCGGTAACTAAATGTTAAATAGTTTGATATTTTTTTCTTCTCGTACGACTCCTCTACTACACTTTTGAATAGATAGATCGTTGAATGAGTCGGCATCTCGTTTTATCATTGACTGAACTAATTGTAAGAATATTCTACTCGATATACCTTTCTTTTCAAGTATACAATATTAAGTTAATTCGGGCAATTTTATGCATAAGGATTCAAAAAACCACATTTGGAAAATAGTTACTGAATGAATATCAATTTATAGGGATGAAAATTAATTTGAGATTATAATTGTAATCGATTAGAGTATTTTTTTAGAAATAAAAAATAATTATGTCAACCTATAGTATCATATGTGTAATAATATACAATATCATATATTTTTTATATTAAACAGAAAACTAAATTTTAAATTATCAATAACACTGTCTGACAAAATTTGACCTTTTTTATAACATAAATTTGAATAACCTCTTAGATATAGATTTTGCCTGATAAACATGAATTCAAATTTGGTTATTATAATTTTAAGAAAAATGGTGTTAAATAGACAGAAATACATCAGAGAGAACTCTTTGTACCGATATTAAAAAATGGTATTAGTATAATAAGTAACAAAAACCAAATTGTACATAATACAAATAGATGCGTTTTAAATGATATTCTGAAAATATTTATAAATTGGAAAGTGCAAAATGGGCCTTAAGTTTAAGGACAGTGAACTGACATATCCATATATATTTTTGCCTGCTCAACATAAATCCAAATTTGGTTATTATAATTTTAAAAAAATGATGTTAAATATACAGAAATACATCAGAAAGAACTCTTTATACCCATATTAAAAAATGGTGTTAGTATAATAAGTAACAAAAACCAAATTGTACATAATACAAATAGGTGCGTTTTAAATAATGTTCTGAAAATATTTATAAATAGAAAAGTGCAAAACGAGCCTTAAGTTTAAGGACAGTAAATTTAAGAACTGACATATACATATATATTCTTTTGAGAAGGACAGCAAATGGAGCGTAACTAAGGTCTCTTGTCACATCCATCTAAATCTGGCTATGAACGAAACTTCAGTTGACGTATTTCCTGCGGATTATTAATCATTTTCATATTGCTTTTAAATACTCAACTCTTTAAACACATAGAACCAATTATTTTATAATTCAATCCATAAAATATTTGGAAACACTTAGATAATAAAAAACCCTTTTCTAATACAATATTTTGGAATTCATTAGTAGCAAGCTAATGTTCAAAAATTAATTCAGAGAATACTGAAGAACGCACTCTTTGATAACACAATTTGAAACTTATGTAACATAATAAAGATCATTAACGAAAGTGACATCCTCTGCTCGGTACCTTCGTCACCGTAGTCGGCCAAGCCGAAGTCGATTTGGCGACTACCTTTAGACAACGTGGGCGTCCAGCGTGGTTTAGTGGTTTCCTCGGCGATGATGAAGACGACAAGAACAACGACGGTGACGAACATGTTCACCATTCCTGGTGGGGATCCAACATCAATGCGCTTGCGTCGGTCGTCATTTTGACGAAGCCATGGAACAGCCGGCGCGCCATACGAACGACGACGAGTCGCGCACTACGAGTAGGGCGCTGGTCGGCTCCGAAACCCCGAAGAAGAGGAAGAAGAAGACCAGAAGAAGTGGAGTGGACGTACCAACGATTGAGGCCGAGGCGATTTGACTTAGCCAGTGGAAAGGAAAACCGTTATCGGCGAAGGGTGTCCAAACTAAAAATCCACGAGAGGACTTGGGTCCCAAAATACGAAAAAAAGGTCAAAACATTATTGAAGATAAATAGAGGACAAAAAGAGAAAAATGGCGTCTTCAGCGGTTGCTAAATCCTCTAAATACACGTATCGCTCTACCGGTGGTGCGGGTACTGCCGATGTTAGCATCGAATATAGCGCCGACCTGAGCGCTCTCAGCAGACTCGAGGTAGGTCCTGCGAAAAAGCCTCTGATATGATGTCCTTCGGTAGAAGAGAGAACAACAGCGATGATAACAATTAAAAATAATGCATTCTTCAATTGCTTATAACCAACTTTTGAATGCTACCTTCTAATTATATTTTAAACAAATCGGATGAAATTATTTATAAATCTATAGTGCCTTTAATAAATTAAATTGTCTAAAATTAAAAATAATTAAAAATTAAAATTAATTTAAAATAATTATTGCTTCTTCAGAGAGAAAGAAATTTAGTAATAGTTTAAATAAACTTGATAAAATTAAAATAATTAAATAATCCGGAAAATTTATAACCAGAGACATTTTTTAAATAAATTTATAATATAATATACTTTCAACATATTTAATATTGAATTTCTAAAAAAAATTTTTTGCACAGTACAAAAGAGTTACAAATTCTCATATTTCACTAAAATCGTATTACAATATAAATATATTTAATAATCGTAAAAATCGGAAGTTAACTATTTTCCTAAAAAATACGGAAAGCTACGTTAAAATCAGAATTTTAAATGAATCAATGAGATTTGTCAGTCCACTTAATTGATATTACAACGATTACATTTATGTATGATGACGAGGCGAATGAAAGAGAATCTATCGACAGACGTTCTCCACTTCCTGAGAAAACGCACGATCGCATCTATTCACTATGTTTTAATGAAGATAAAACTTCAATTAAGGTTTCCGTACATAAAAATGTTGACTATCAGTGATACGCAATGAATTCGAACAATCGCGGAGCAGTGACCAATCGCGAAGGTGGTGAACTATGAAAGTTCAGTGACCATAAAAGATGTTAGTGCCAATCCAACGAGGAAGCAAAGTGTACGACGTTCTGTAGCTATCGGATTGCTCGTGCACGAAAATAGTCGGTGAAATATCAGTCTGAAATGACGATCATGCCAAGGCGCCAGATCGATACCGCTTTGATACCGTCTGCCAATGCTATGCTAAGTCCACAAGATACCTTGGCCCATCTTTCTTCAGACCTAAGGATATGCTTTTCTAGGACGTATTTCATCTCAAGAGAAGTATAAAGGAGAAATATAGTCATCTCTACAATGACCAAGTAAGATCGTTTCTTCATCCTTTGCAAGTGGCCTGGCATTTCTTGGCGCAATCTAACGTTAATACGCGCCTTTCTTGAAATAATCTTGTCAGCCGAACGATTCAAAGACGCGTTAAGCAGACATCGCGAGGTCGTTCTCTCCTTCTACCGAGGACGAATCTATTCTACGGAGGCCGTCCGTCTTTCCGAAATACCGAGCCTCCACTCTTGGATATTTTCGTCGAATGATTACGTAAAGCGTCGACCCTCTAAAACGGGCGCCATGTAATATCCTCTAATACTTATTGCCTCTCTTTTCAGGACAAAATCCGCCTACTACAGGATGACCTGGAGTCTGAGAGAGAGTTGCGTCAGAGGGTGAGTTCCATGAATGTTTTTATACCCTTACAGTATTTGAAGCTTCTTAATCGCAATGGCGGACATCGAGCGCCTGCTGTGACGTTTGATATCAAATTCTTCATAACGTTAGGATATATTCGATGAAACTCTGCTATATATAAAAGCAAATAAATGATTGAATGATTAGGTTAACTGTTTTATATACATTCTTTTATTGAAAAATTATAGGACATTAAAGTATCTAGATAAACTATTACAGATTATATTTTTGTTAACATATAATAATTCAATTAAATATTATTTAAATAATTAAGAATTAACGCAGGCGCTTAATATACATTATTTAACTATTACATCATAATAATATCAAAATGTAGCACTAATAATAATGGACAGGTTTTTATTTACGTTTATTTAAAAAAATACTTACTGAAAGGACACGTGTATTTTATAACAAGTATAATTAAATGAAAATACCAAGGAAGCTGATAAAAATTTGACTTGTAATTTACGATTTATAATACAACATCAAAATGTGCTTGATCAAAGAGTTATTTTGACCCTTACTTAGGTGCTTGATCGAAGAGTTATTTTGACCATTATGTTGACCGAACAAAATTACATATATCTCACTTTTCAGACATCATTAATTGAAAATGGAAAGGATCTAAGAATGTTAATTCATTGTAGAATGGATCGCAGTAGGTCGAATTGTCCAGCTCTTGAGTTACATCTATTTTTAGGAACGCGAAGTTCTTCGAGATCGTTCCCGCATTCCTGCGCTGTATTCAACACTGTTCGCCTACTTTCAGAAACGAGGAAAACTTTATTATACAGAATCTTCACAAAAATTTGAACGGTTTACAGTTTAAATGTTTCAATCTTATATAGAGAAGATTCATACAAATACAAACTTAAAAAAGAATACGAAATTTTTACATAAAATTTTAAAATAATTTAATTCCATCTGCATAAACAAAAAGATACATCTTATATCTTATCACAAATTAGAACTAATTTCTTTACTTATTAAAAAGTTTTAATTAAAAAATTGTACGTAGTTTTATAAAATTTCATACATATCTGACGAGATCGTACATTACAGAAAAAAATTACATTCTTTAGTTATAATATTTATCTGTAGTTACTCATCTATATAGTTACATGTATAACAAAAAGGGCACAACAAACTTCAAATAGAGAATTACATTTTGTAAGAACTTCTCAGATTTCATTGCTTGTCAGAATTCCACAGAAATCGGATTGGTATATAACGGACGCCGTAATACGTGTATTGAACAATTGCCAAAAATTTTCCTCGAGTTTCAAAGCTATAAACCTCGAAATTGATATGACGGGTTACATCGCATGGTGTACACTTTCAGAACACCTTAAATATCTTTGTTTAAACGTGAATGCATCACGTTTAAAAATTGCAAATCTTTTGAATACTTGACCATTATACAAAGGCATACAGTTTATTTAATTTTTTGTAATGCACTTACATGGATACATAAATATATGACAATTTAATTTTATCATCAGATATCGAGTACGTTATATAATTTCAACCGTAATAAAATGTTAAAGAAACAAAATTTTAATTCTCATATATATTTTATATTAAATTGGTAAGTGTATTTTATATTACATTAGTTATTAGTAAGTGTGTGTTATTGGCACTATACACACATTGTGTTTATAGTGCTAATAACAGATGCCTTTATTAAATATCTTAAATAATACTAATTAAGATAATAATTGAACAATTTCATGTAATATTATGATAGTACTATCGTGATCTTCCTTTTTCTCGTTAAATGCTTCGTTTGTAATATGAATAAGACTCCCAATATAGACACGCCGCGCTCAAAAATAGATCGTCCTATTCACGATGTGAAGTAACCTGACGTCAAGCTACCACTTAAGATACCGTGGCAAAGTACACTGTCATGCAACTTCTTTGATCAAAATAATAACCATAACTTTACTGCATTTGTCACCAAAACTCCTAAGAATCTAATTTCACATTTAATTATATAACGCATAGAGGTTACATAAGAGAATATAAAATATAAAAATGTTTTTAAGAGAGAGAGAGAGAGCTTTTAAAAAGATATACTTTAATTTAAAAATTTTATCATTTATTGTTTATTTTATTTCAAATATATAAAAAAATTATATATATATATTGTAAAAAATATGTTGAAGGTTTTCTTATTTAACTGTACACATCCCGCTAAACATAAAGTACTCAAGGAACCCATCAAGTCAAGAGATGTTATTTTGACTTTCTCTTGACTTGATGTGTTCCTTTATTTTGACATTATGAAGGTCAGACTGATGACTTTTGATTACAAAATTTGTTTGTTGATATTAAGAATTAAAATAAAATCATTTTAGTTTTTACTGACTTTTATCCTTGGGTAATAGTAACATTATATCAATATTATAATTTGCTACTCAACGATATAGATGTGATAAAATATAATACATGCTGTGTGTAACATTGTTTAGAAAATTATAGGTAATATTGGACTTATAATGTCACTGTTACTTTATTGTTCAAAGAAATATCCTCATTGCACCCTTATTTAGTTAATAATTTATCTTAAAAGTTAGTCCCTTTTGAATATAGACCTTATATAAATTTATAAATTTAAGTCGTATAAATTTGAAAATTATCTATTTTTTTTCATAAGATTTTACAATCTTACAGATCGAACGTGAGCGCGCTGATTTAAGCGTGCAAGTCATCCAATTGTCCGAACGTCTCGAAGAGGCTGAGGGTGGCGCCGAATCTCAAGTAAGTTTGAATTTTACAAAAATAACTCTTTTGTTTAGGTCAAATGCGGTTACAAAAAGTAGTATTAAATAGCTAAACACAAATTATGCACAAATGATTTTCTTGCTTAGTTTGAGATTAACAAGAAGAGGGACATGGAATTGGCCAAGCTGCGTAAACTACTCGAAGATGTCCATCTCGAGAGCGAGGAGACCGCACATCTCTTGCGCAAAAAGCATCAGGAGGTCGTCGTTGACTTTCAAGATCAGATTGATCAGCTTTCTAAAGCACGTGCCAGGTTAGTAACAAGAAACACCGTAATTAATAGAACTTTGTCCATCACTTAAATACTAATATAATAAGCAGCTAATATAATAAGATAACATAATGAGTTTGTTAAAATACATTAATAATTTTTTTATTAATATTTAACTAGCTGTTAAATATTTATAGATTCAATTAGATACATTTCAATCAAATATATCTTAAGCATTTAAATTTCACATTTCTATTAGAAATTAATTGATCAAGACCAGAACTCCGTACATTTCAGAAAGTGCACAGACACGTGTACATTCGCGATCACAAAGCAACCGCAAATGTAAACGTTTGTTAATCTTCTGTTTAAAACGGGAGCGCGCATAAGCGTGTTGCCAGGGAACATCAATAAACAGCTGAGAACTGGCCGGAAATTCGGCGCGTAGCAAATAGCGGTTTCATAAGGAAGCGTCTCGCAATGTGGAAAAGACAGGACGCTAATAGGGAGGAAGCGTAATGAATCACGATGTCACGTGGGTAATTATAACGCGGCTCGTCACAAACGAGAGTGACTATATGTAAGAAAGTTTGTGCGAATTATACAAGTCGCACTGGCCACAGTCCAAACCAGAAAATGACTCGCAACTGAAATACACGAAGATTCAGTACCTCGGCTCTTCTAAACATAGTCGCTTCTTCGAGACGCCGATTCTGTCGTCCGTACAAGGACGATGACAGCCCTGGAAACACGCGTTAATTAGATCGCTAATTGGCCGCGCAATGAAACGTCCGTGACCGCTTTTAGTTCCGCTTTTTTTGATAGCTTTCGATTAAAAATAAAATGTTTAAAGGAAAACAATTACTTTTCAGATAATCGCATGAACTATCTAAAAGGCAAAGCTTCGTTCTTCGCCATTTTAAAACATTTTAAATAATATTCTGGAATAAAAATTAAGTAATCTTAAAAACATGCACAAAATGTTCTAAAATATAATTTTTATAATTAAAAAATATAGAATAAATTGTATAAGATAATAATCAAAACTTGTATAATTAATCGCTATCAATATTTAAATCAAGAAATCTTTGGTACATATCATCCTTTTCAAGGATGCAGACATATTTAAATATAATCTGAAATTTTGTATACTACTATTTCCCATACAGCATTTTATGTTAGGACGTCCTTTAGATGTCTTTTAGATATTACGTGAAAGTCTGAGTTGTATGGGTTATAACGCATTAACTTTACTTCTAGTTATATAATGAATAAAAATATGTATATGTTTAAAATTTTATTACATAAAAATTGGAAATTGTTGCAACATGATTACAATCCATAAAACATACTTTATTCAATGAACGTCCTGGGAACGTTTTTAGGATCTAGGACGCTCTTTGGAAATCTGTGCTGTGTGGAAATACTTATGCTATTGTATCAGAAATCCTTTAAAAGAATACTGATTTTCCAGAATTTAATTTGAAACAGCGACATAGTTGCTAAAAATAATAAGTAATCAGTACAGCTGTTACCCGGCTTCAGAAATCCAACGACGCAAGTAGTATCAAATATACCTCGGTTACATTTTCTTCATGATTTCACTGCCGATTATAAATTGTAACCTACGCAACGACATTGACAAAATTTTTGAATATTGTAAAAATAGAAAAATCAATTTATAAATATAACATAGATTATTCTCTCAATAATCTTGCACGATATTTTTTGATAATTTTTATTCCAACTATTGTTGTATTGATTGTCATCTATTGTCATCTATTATTGTAATTTTTTTGTCTTTAATCAGTCTTTTAAGACATTTCTTCCAAAAATTAACTTCTTTAAACATATCTTAAATATGATGCCACTCAAAAAGAAGAATTCTTATCTGTTCATAAGATAAACTTATGAAGGATGTATGATAAGTCTCACTGTGCTAATATTCTTTTTTCTTTCTCAGTACAAAAACATACTGTCTTCCTCTATTTCCCTCGTGCGTTTCTCGTTCTCTGTCTCGCTTTTGCTCGCACAGCTTATGACTATTTTTAACCGTACGAGTCGCGCGGTGATCCGCAACCCCAACGTTGGCTCCCCCCCCCCCCCCCACTATCTTCAGAATCGGCTAACTGACATCTTACACCCTCTACCGCTTGTAGGAATAAATCCAGATTACCTAATTTTTTTCATATTTCTTCCAAAAAAATGGAATTGCTCATTATGTTTTTTTTAATGTGTGCATTACATGTGGAGAACACGCAACAAGGTGTTGATCTATACTTTGTTTAAACATATGTATTATTATTACAATTTAAACATCTATCAAGTTTCTCTTTCCTTTTATATCTAATGTTACTGATGTGTTTTACAGTATTTTTCAATTATTTTTAACAAATTAAGGTTAAACGTCCCAGTGACCGGACATGTATCTATGTCCGGACACTTACACAAAATTTATTAATATTATTAATCTCAAATGATTTTAAATTCGATATTATAATTTAATTGTAATTTTTAAATATGACTAAATTATAATATTGTAATAAAAAGAGCATTTATATATATATATATATATATAATTTAATTATATATACAAAAAACAGCTGTTATACATATGTATGTATAAAAAATAGATATATAATATAGCTATCTTAAGCCACGTATACACCTAACGAACGAACACCGAACGAATAGCGAATGCGAACGTTCATTGGTTGCGTTCAACAGATGTATATGTCAAAGCAAATGAGAATCGAACATTCGATTCGCGTTCGACTCGATTCCCTCATGAAGCAGTACATCAAAGGCAATTCGTGAGCGATTCGTGCGCGATGTAGACGTGCAAATCACGTGTTCGCTGTTTGATTGTTCGCCT
Source organism: Trachymyrmex cornetzi (assembly GCF_001594075.2). Classification (NCBI taxonomy): domain Eukaryota; kingdom Metazoa; phylum Arthropoda; class Insecta; order Hymenoptera; family Formicidae; genus Trachymyrmex; species Trachymyrmex cornetzi. The sequence continues at coordinate 384,954 of NW_017300124.1, read as the reverse complement.
AAATAACTTTTTCTGTATGTACTAACATTCTGTATCATGCATCATCCGTATAAGTTCGTTCTCGTCGTCTCTATTCTCCATAATATACTCGTATATTACATACTGCACAAGTTTAATTATGTAATTATGTAATTTACAAGTAAAAATATCAGTTGTCTCAAGCAAGGTTACAGCGACAACTAACAGTAACCCGAATACCGAATCAAGATCGAATGGGTGTTCAGCCTGTGTTCGATACAATCAAGAAAAAGGTACGAACGAACATGAACGCGAATGTTCGAATGTCGTGTTTGCTGTTCGTTCGGTGTTCGTTCGCTAAGTGTATACGCGACTTTACATGCTCATATAATAAGTAAATTCGTTCTTTCTTTTTCTCTTTTTTCTCTCTTCTCCCTCTCCTTAACTGAATTGTATCAAATTTAATGTTGCTTTTTACACAACACACACATAACACAACAACAATAACAACAACACACACACACACGTATAAGTATTATATTTAAATAATAAAATAAAAGTTTAAAAATGAGTTTCTTAGCGAAATTATTTTATGATTCCAGGGCTGATAAGGAAAAATCGAAATTCCAGCAGGAAGTGTATGAGCTCCTCGCCCAACTTGACAATGTTACTAAAGAAAAGTTGATGTCAATAAAAACAGTCGAGAAACTCGAGATACATATATCTGAATTAAACGTCAAAATCGAGGAATTAAACCGTACAATTGTCGATATCACCAGTCATAAAACTCGGCTGTCTCAAGAGAATATTGAATTAGTCAAAGAGGTGCAAGATCTCAAGGTAAAGCGATAGATATTTTACAATTTAGAACGTATAATTTTTAATATACTGTGAATCACTAATTACTCAAATAAAATGCTAGGTGAGCATCGAGAACGTTAGCTATCTAAAGACGCAAATCGCGGGTCAACTCGACGATGCTCGTCGTCGTCTTGAAGATGAAGAACGTCGTCGTGCGTTGATCGAAGCTTCTTTGCACCAGGTATAATATTATCGATTTCGACAATTTCATTTAAAATGAATAACTTATCTTAAATGTTTATATAATCTGTCTTAAATATTTATATGATGTATACATATACAGGATACTTTATTTTAACTTTGCCAAAAAAATAACTTACTTCAAGTATCTTACATAAATTTACTACATTAATGTAATATTCCTTATAAAAATTATAAAAAAATAGAAATTAAGCTATTATTATTCCATTTCTTGTTGCGAATATTGAAAAGAATAGCTGAAATTCAGTAATTAATAATACTATTTTGTTAACTAAAAGAAATCTTTTCTAGAAATAAATACAATTAGATATAATTGTCACTATACATTATAGGTCGAAGTGGAATTGGAATCCGTTCGCGTCCAGTTGGAAGAAGAATCTGAAGCACGTTTGGATATCGAACGTCAATTGGTCAAGGCTAATGGAGAAGTCTCAATATGGAGATCAAAATATGAAACCGAGGCTAATGCTCGTATCGAAGAGGTAATAAGCATATTTATCAAACAAAAATATAATTTTGTCAACTTAGTAATTGCTTTCCTATCTTTATTACATTAATATCAAAATCTGAAATAACAGTTACTAATAAAAACTTAACATAATTTTACACAGGTAGAAGAACTTCGTCGCAAATATGGTGCTCGCATCCAAGAACAAGAAGAACAAATCGAAACCTTGCTTGTAAAGATCAATAATCTTGAGAAGCAGAAATCACGCTTGCAATCCGAAGTAGAGGTCCTGATTATTGACTTAGAAAAGGTAAGATTTTATTGTATTCCAGCTTTGTACTAACATATCTTTTCTGAAAAACAAATATTTTACATTCTTAAAAATAGAAAAATTTTTCATATTATAACTTTTTTCTTTAAGGCCAATGGAACTGCTCGTGAACTTCAAAAACGTGTTGAACATCTTGAAAAGATCAATATAGAATTGAAAACTCGCTTGGACGAATCCCTCGCCATGTATGAGCAAAGCCAGCGCGATCTTCGTAATAAACAACAAGAACTGCAACGTGTAAATGCCGAACTCGATAAGACCCGTGAATTGAAAGATCAATTGGCTCGTGAGAACAAGAAACTTGGAGGTGACTGTATTATTTTTTATTTTTAAAATATACAATCTAAAAATGCAGTAGCAATAATAAATTATGAATTTCTATAATAAATTATTATATTCTGTAAGTTTATACGTTTTTGACAAAACTGAAGTTTCTCTTTATTTATATTACTTAATCGGGGAACTTCCTTGTGAATAAAATAAATATTTTTTACAGACGGTAGAAAACGATTCACATAAATATTTTAATAATTAAATTGTAAAATTATTAATTTTAATAACATTTATATAGATGATCTTAGTGACGCAAAGAATCAATTGGCTGACATGAATCGCAGACTCCATGAATTAGAGTTGGAACTTCGCCGATTGGAGAACGAACGCGAAGAATTAGCTGCTGCCTACAAGGAAGCTGAAGCAGTGAGTAACCATTCATGTTTGTATATGAATATCGTGAATATTATTCTGATTGTAAACAAAATGATATAAGACTGTTAACAGTAATATTTGTAACCAAAATTTTTTAGATAATTTAATATTTAAAAAAGTCTTAAAGAATTTTAGTTTTACGTAATAAGATGAAATTAATTTTCGTGTTATTATTTTATTTGAAATTAGGATTCTTCAAATATTTTAAACTAAAATAGAGTTTGTTGCAATATAAAAACAAATTCTTTTATCAATATTTTTTTTTTAATATTATCTTTAGTAGAATAAATATAAACGTTACTAAAATAAATCCAAATCAAATTTTAAAAAACAATTTATTAAAGATAGAATTTAAAATAAGAGTTCTTGGTAATAAGTATTATTCTATGATTAATTAAATCAAATATAACATAAATCATAACAAATAAAATATTAAATAAGGGAAAATTTCATATAAGGGCCGCAAAATTGAAGAGCAACGTGCTCAAAGATTGTCAGCCGAATTGAGCCAATTCCGTCATGAGTTTGAGCGTCGCATTGCTGAAAAGGATGAAGAAATTGAAGCTATTCGGTAAGTTTTTAACAATAACTAAACTTTTGCATTGTTTTTTTGAAATATTAAGTTTAAAGAAATGAAAAAAATTGCCCATACATAATTATATACAGGTGTCCCCAACATACGGCCCCACTCGTCTTGAGCAGGTAGAGCGGACTAAACTGAGTCGAAAAGTCCTCTACCATTTTGCAATTTTCGCAATAGTTAACAAGATATTAATTACTAAAAATTGCAAAATATTGATCTTGAATAATTTTTTACTCAAATACTATCAACTTTACAGAAAAACTGCAAAAGACAAAAATCATTTATTTTCTTCTCATAAAGTTCTGAGAATTTTTTCAGAATTTTTTAATACCGTATTTTCTCACGTTGATAAAAATAAGAAAATGCAGTACTAAAAAGTTGATAATAAACTCTGAAAAAATTCTCAGAACTTTGTGAGAAGAAAATAAATGATTTTTGTCTTTTGCAGTTTTTCTGTAAAGTTGATAGTATTTGAGTAAAAAATTATTCAAGACCAATATTTTGCAATTTTTAGTAATTAATATCTTATTAACTGTTGCGAAAATTGCTTATATATATATATATATATATAATTCAATATATATGTTTACATATATGACGTATAAACAAATTTTTCTTTTTTTCTTCAAACTTGATCTTTTATAAAAAAAACAATGCAAAAATTATTCTTTTAATTCTTTTTTAAGTATTTTTATTATTATTACTATTTTTTGTACCACAAACAGCAATTTTACAAAAAAAAAAAATATATGTAAACATGTATGGACATATTTCGTATATAATTATATATATTTAAATGTATATATTTAAATATATCATATAAAGAAATTTTTATTAGGTAATATTAATTAATTGACCTTTTTACTTATTTAATAAAGTTGCAACAACTCATAATGTTATTGCATATTGATTTTTTATTAGTATTTCTTATTACTTTCAAATCTGCTATTCTCCGTGAAACATTCTTCAATAAAAATTACATACTTTTTAAAGAGAGAAAGCTACATTCTATTGATTTAAAATAAGATTTACTTTATTCTAATCTGGGAAAAAGAAGAAAATTATTTTTAAAAATATTGTGCCAATGCGCAGTTGTGTTGATATGAAAAAAATATGTCTCTTTTGCTTAGGTAAGTTTGCTTTAATTTTTAATGAAACTATGTTATACTTATATTACTTGCGCGTGATTTTTATTGGGATTTTAATTTGATAATTACATCGTATAATATAGTATTGTATTTATATAATGTTTAATTTTCCAATAATTACATTATACAGTACGTAATCAGTAATACAAATTGCAAAAAGTATTGTAATGTATGTATTACACATATAGTAAAACGTATAAGTGTTAATTGTATTATTAAAGACATGATATAATCAATTCTAATTTTGACCAGTCATCGTAAGTCGAGAAATGTTATTATTAACACACATAACGAAATGTTGTTAAATTTATCAACGATCGATTCATACTTTTAATGACGTAATCAATTTCTTTTCACAATTTAAATTATCTATTTATATATGATAAAAAATGAAATATGATATTGTTACATTTATAGACATAGTTTATTTAAAAAAAGCTCTTTTTTAATAAAAAAAATTTTATTTTACAAAATCAGAGTAAAGACTACAAGAGGAATCGTCTATCTACTACAAATTATTCTACAATGAGTATGTATTTCATATAAACATATAAAGTATGTAACAATTAAAAACGGCATAGAACCAATATTGGTTCTATGCCCTTTTTAATTGTCATATTGTTTTATACATACGGAACCTTATAATTATTTATTATATAAAGTATGCTTTGCGATACATATAGCATTAAAATTTATTATGATCATTTATTCTGGTCACTAACATTCACGCTGAAATAAAATGGATGGTATAATAAAACAGATCAGAGATTGATATTAATAAGGACAGATGATGACAATATATATGACAATACGATTCTATTAATAAGTACAAGAAATACGATCAGTCATGATCCAATTATTGAGAGGTGCTGATTGGTTGTTCTCGATGTGGCAATCGCAACGAAAACTACAAAAGATACCACCTAACCATCGACCCAATTTTTATCAACGATCTTGTTGCAAGTGTCACCATCATCTGTACATCTGTTCATAGAAAGCATAAATACATAAAAAAATCACGCAATAAATTAGATTAAAAATTGGAAACCTGACAATAACAGAATATAATCGAATTGTCAAGAAACAAAAAATTTTAAGAGACGACTGTCTGAAAAGTTCTTTACATCAATTATATTTTTCTATAAATCTTTAAGAATCAAAAATAAAACAAAAAGTGGACGTTTAAAACTTTATTAAAAATGGCAAGTTATATGCCACCAAATTATATGCCGTTGGAATCAAAATGGCGACATTATCCAACGTACATCTATTCAAGAAATTACGGATACGGAATAAATTATTATCAACCAATGATTGATTATATAGATTCCAAGCGAATCGCTTCAAGATCACCTTTACCAGAGCTTGAAAGAAGAATGGAATTACCTGAATTACCCTGGTCTGACAGCAGAGTTTTATGGGAAGACAAAAAAGTGCAACCCTACACGAGAGATGATGTAATTAAATATGCAATTGACGCTGAAGACGAAGCCAAAGATCACCTATCTCGTTTTAAGGTACGATACTAGCAAAAAAGTGCTGATAAGTTTTTGCAAAGAGGAATTTTGAGGAAATATGAGGCGATCCGTTCTCCGAGTGCCGCGCGCCTTGGCGACTGTTCGACCTTTTCGGTTTCTAAATTTGGTTCCGCGAGAGAGGTTGCTTCGTTTCAAGTGGCAATAATCAAAGACGTGTGCATGAAAGACGTGCGTAATTCGTGTCATTATTGACGTCGTTGCATTTTCTTTCATAACACAATTTATTTTTCTAGCAAAAATATGCAATAACAACGTATTATTTTTTCTTTTATTTAATTTCATATACGTAATAAATAAAAGTTAATTGCCTAACAAATTTGCTTCTTTGATACATTCGTAAATTTTCTTTTAAATATCATAATTTAATGAAACAACATTGGAAATAATATAAAATTTATTTTCAAGAAATAGATTTTAAAAACATGCAAAAAATGTAAGAAATTTTATAATTTAAATAAATTGTACTAACTTATTTATTGCAACAGTATAAATAAATTGTTTACATTGTTACTTAAACACATTGTTCTGATATCTGTTGTTTCTAAAAATAAATAAATAATTATTTAGTATATATCTAAAAGTTACAATAAATATATAACAAACAATATTTATAAAATAAAGTAATTTACTTTTGTATTTATACTTTTAAATGCAATCATGCATACTGTCTTAAAGTATTCTAGTATAATTAATATTCTATATATAATTAATAATCTATATAATTAATATTCTACATAATTAACAGTCTATAATACAAATCATATCTTTAATATTAGAGATATCTTCTCTAAAAAATAATGATAATTACATTTTCGTTGAACAACTAGTATATCTTAGTATTCCTTGGAACCAAATAGGAAATTTGATTATAACATAATACGTAATACAATCTTAAAAGCAATGTTTATATATCCAGAGAGGAAAAAGTTTTTCTATATTAGCATTTAATAAAACTTTCCTAAATAATTCACTGCAGAAGTTTCCTATATCAGTTCATAAAAACTATCCGAGCTAATAAAAATATCGCGAAATACTGCACCGAACAATTTCTTGGCATTCTATTATTTGAACTATTTCTCATAGTCGTGATTAAGTCAGAATAGTTTGCCAAATCGTACAGAACAAAAATCCTCTGTTCCCGGACGAAAGGGACAGTAGGTGTTCGGTGCATTGGCAGTCGCTCTTGAATCTCTCAAGAGGGTCGGTCACGAGTGGCGCCGATTACTTTCGCATTCTGGACCGCTGCGGCTAAGTTTAGGTGACCACGTCGTACAAGTGCGCGTGCACGACGGAAAACGGTGGTGCCCGTTAGATGTACGCATAGAAAAACACGAGCGACCAACGTGCAAATTGACGCTGACCATCTGTCTGCCTGACGTGCCCGAAGATAGCAAATCGCTCGGACTTCAGCCTGGCCAAGACCGTGCAGGCCAGCCGCGTGACCAAGGAGATTTTTCCGCGTACCGGAAAGGACCTGAAAAGACTACCTATGCCGTTGATGTTCGCCAGCACTCGTGCCCGCAGCGAGGTCAAGGAGATCCAGCAGGAAGCGATGAGCAATATTAAGCTGCAGGCGTTGAAAGATGTTCGGATGATGACCGAGGTGAATGACGCGTTGAAGCATGCTAAAAGTCTCCGTGGAAAATCTGCGAAAGCAATAGAATTCCATCTAAGGACAGAAGCACTGAAGAATCTGTCCAAGAGCCAGGAGTTGGCTGATATCCGGAAATTCCAAAAGGAGACCGTGCATTCTCTCTGGGACGACACGGTACATAGCAGATTGATGAACGAAAGGGCCAAGGCTCTAATTGATGAGGACAAGCTGACGCAGCCACTTGATACGCTCAGCAGGGAGCTGCGCGGATTCGAGCAGAAGTCCAGCAATTATTTTCTAGATAAGAGGTATCAAGATCGTGCGAGACGGGAACTATTGTATGGGTGTCGAGGATGCGAGTATTATAATGTTAAGCGTGGTAGATAAGTAAGAGTTGTGACGTTATGATTGAGTTCTCAGAAAAAAGGTACAATATTTTAATTTTTAGAAAAGAATAAAAATGCGTGAAATAGAAATAAATGATTTTAATAATTGATATTTGATTTTATGTCTAGAAGAAGTTTATTTCTCTTGTAAGAATTTATTTTAATATCCCCTTGTCCCATAATATTATATTCTTTCATTATCAATTAGTATTGATTTTAAAAGACACGGAAAAGTTGTGTAAAAGCAGCCGAAAATTAAATCCCAGGATGGATAAAGTAAATCGATGGACATCCAAACTGATAACAAGAGTAGGACTAAATATTAAATATTAGATGTATCAAAATTGTTTGGAAATAATAACCAATAAAATGTCATTCTTAAATTCCGAAGAATAGCACTGTGATTGAAAATTTTATTGTTTAAATAATATTTATCAAAATAGAGAGAGTAAAAAACTATTTGATATGTTTACATCGAATGAAATTAATAGTAAACAGACCAGCATCGAAATCGAGCAGCTGAATGCCCGCGTGGTGGAAGCTGAGACGAAGTTGAAGACCGAAGTTCAGCGTATAAAGAAGAAACTCCAGATTCAAATCACCGAGCTCGAATTGTCCTTGGATGTCGCCAACAAGAACAACATTGATTTGCAGAAGACCATTAAGAAGCAGTCTCTCACTTTGACCGTAATATCGACACTTACATCTGCCAATATGTCTAAAATAGCAACCATCTTACACGTTTAATTATTTTATTTTTCAGGAATTACAAGCTCATTACGACGAAATACAGCGCCAGTTGCAAGTGACCCTGGATCAACTGGGCATTAGTCAACGTCGTCTCCAATCATTGACGGTTGAGCTCGAGGAAGTTCGCGGCAATTACGAATCTGTAAGTAGAGGAATTGATTTGAAGCACTTAACTTGAAAGAGATTGATTACAAAATGTGTTTAAAAAGTTTAGTTTATCTTCCGGATAAGCGAAGGTACGAATAAATACCACATTATATAAGCGTTACGTAATGGTTATGTATAAAGCATGAAATTGTATTGAAGGCCCTGCGTGCAAAGAGGACTGTCGAGCAGCAATACGAGGAATCGGTTAGCCGTATCAACGAGCTAACTACAATCAATGTAAACCTTGCTTCATCAAGGGCTAAACTGGAGCAAGAACTAGCCACTTTGGCTGGAGATTATGAAGAGGTCACTAAGGAGTTGCGAATTAGCGATGAGAGATACCAGAGAGTACAGACTGAACTCAAGCACACCGTTGAGATTCTCCATGAGGAACAAGAGCGTATTGTCAAAATTGAGGCTATCAAGAAGTCGCTGGAGATTGAGGTAAAGAATTTGTCCGTGAGATTGGAAGAGGTTGAGGCTAACGCCATTGTTGGAGGCAAGCGCATTATCAGCAAGCTCGAAGCCAGGGTGAGAAGAAAGATAAAACTTTTTTCATTTTAATATTATATCATTCTCTTACTTCAAAAGTAACACAACTAAAAAAAATGCGATTTTCGTGTTATCATCATAAATGAGTTAGATAAAAATTATTCTATTAATTAATCAAAAGTAAACTAACTTAAATTCACAGTCTATTTGTCAAATAGCACTTGTGTCTTAAGGTTTTCAAAAAGGTTATAATATCTTCTATAGAAAGGGCATATTTTAAGTTGTATCATTTTTGTAAAGAAAAAAAAGAGAATATTTGACAGAGAAATTTAGAATTAAGACAGATTTGATGATCAAAGTTTGAAGAAGAAATTATTTTATTTTAAATTCAATTGTTTTAGCTGATTAAAATAAATATAATAATTAAATAGTTAATGATATTTTGAGTTACGTCATTTTTAACGAATTATTCTGGATTTTATAATTTTGTAAGATGTCGAAATCGTAATTCAGAAAGAATTGTTTTTTAAGAGTTGTAAAGTTAATTTTCTGTATAGTTAAAAAATAATTTTTTTTCGTTTCTGAAAAACTTAATTTTTTTAATCATTTTTTAAGTAATAGATATATTTTTTAATATAAATTTATAATTATAAAATAATTGAATTTTTTTAAATACAATTTTATATAATTAAATATTAATATAAAAGTTTTATATAATTAAAATTTTATATAATTAAATAATACAAATTTAATGTTTTATTAAAATATCTTTTAGATTTCGTTAACAATGCTTTCTTGGTAGTACTTGTAATATTCATCATTATTATTGTTAATTTTTAATAAATTTCGTTATTTATTAATTTTTAATAAATTTCGTTTCTATAATTCTTGCATAGATTCGCGATCTGGAACTCGAGTTGGACGAAGAAAAACGCCGACACGCTGAGACTGTAAAGATACTTCGTAAGAAGGAGCGTAACATTAAGGAGGTAATGATTCAAGTTGAAGAGGATGCGAAGAACATCTCTCTGCTGCAGGAATCATTTGACAAAGCAGCCCAGAAAGTCAGCATCTACAAGAGACAGCTGCAGGAGCAAGAAGGCATGTCCCAACAAAGCGTCACCAGGGTCCGCCGATTCCAAAGAGAACTCGAGGCCGCGGAGGATCGCGCCGACACGGCAGAGAGCAATTTAAGCTTGATCCGCGCCAAACACCGCAGCTTTGTCACCACTTCAACCGTGCCCGGTTCCCAGGTATACCTCGTCCAGGAGACGAGGCAGGATCTATAAAATAATCACCGTCATCTTACCCTTTGCCACTTCGAACGTCGTCGTCTTTATAAACGTATGTTTAGTATAAAATGCGATACATAACATGATATAGAATAATTAGATTTTTTAATAAATAGTACCCAGATAATAAAAAGTGTCTAAAATCAGGTCATAAGACGTTTTTTGCGCCTAAAAGACGAATTAAAGACGTCTTACGTCATAATTTTAGACTTTGTTTGGGTAATATTAGTCTTACAATTAAAGAATGAAAATTTTGTATGACTAATATTAATGGATAACAAATTATATTTTGTAATTATTTTTAAAAAATAAGAAAATTTAAAGTGGTACTTAATTTTGTCAGGCACAATTGAACATCCTACCAGAAAAGAAGAGAGAAAAGGACGCGATATCAGTCATCACAAAGAGACCGAAAGAAAGAGAGAGAGAGAGAGAGAGAGAGAGAGAGAAATAAAAAGAGTTTTCAACGGGTCGCAAACGTGTTATTTTCGAGGGGTTTAAATTGGAGCAACCAGAATACGCACCTATAAACATGAATATCGATACGAATATAGTGCTCACTGTCACGTAACGACCCGTCGTGAATTCGAAATTACTTGGCCAACGAAATGCGATACATCGCAACGAAAACATTACATTAAAAAAAAATTAACGCTCACTATTTAAGAGATTTTATTAAAGCATCAAAAACGTTAAAATTATAAGAATCGATATCGTTTAATAAATGGATAAATAAAATTTAACAATCTTCTCGTCCCAATTATGTGAATATAATCAAACGTAAGGGCAGAGAAAACATAAAAAATTCAAGAAGAGAACAATGATAATTTACGTCCTTCTATACGCGCGTGTCGCAATTGTATTTAAATGGATAATTTTAATTCTATTCTATTACTATATAGATAGGTAACTATTGCCCATATACACGACTCTCACTATACAACATACACAATAACCTGTGTCAACATTAATTTAATAAATAAAGTGAAACACGTACGTACGAAAATGTTTGTGTACTTTATTTTCCACGTTTCTGAAAAATATTACCCTAAAAAATTTTATTAACTATTGTTATTTTATAATCAAAATAATCAATAAAGAATGGATCAAAAGTTTTTCTTTGGGTTGAATAATTCTAATATGTTTCAGTAATCATTTTATGTAGATTATAATTTATGATGGTGCTACTTAACACAGTGACAAATCGATTTAACTCACAATAATTTCATTAATATTAACGGTAAGAAACTGAAATTGTAACATTATACAATATATATAACATAAAGGCATATGTAACAGAGTAGTTGCGGGAAAATGACCTCTACTCCTTCTATTTTTTCTGACTTCAGCGGCGTAAATCTCAGCGTGACGTATTTATCGGAGTGACCCTACATTTATTGGAATATTTTATGGTTTTATCATTAAAAATTGCTTTTGGAAAGCACATATGACTAGAAAAGCGATTTATAGGAAAATTAAAGTTAGTGAGATATATGTACAGAAAATAGTTTTCATTTTTAGAGTCTTCGTAAAAAATTTATCCATGCGTTACATTGCGATATTGCTGGAACGTTTCGTTGCAATATAACAAAAGTGGACATCTTAACATTGTTAGAATCTAGCAACAATAATTCAGCAACGTTTCACAACTACCATGTAATATTGCAATGTTTCAGTGAAATCATTCTGCAATGTTTCTGTGCTGTATGGGGAAATACGTGTACTGTAAGTTGGCATAATTTATTGTTGTTGCGCATGCACACGGGTAGAAATACAGTCAAAATAGCTATAATCTAGAATAATTTGTATGTCACAGCAAAGACTATCGTGACTATCAGTTTTAGGATAAAGTTAGCATATGACAGCAAATGGTCATACAGACACATGCGTTCATTTACGCGGCTTTAAAATTATTACTTAAGGATCTGTGCGTAATTCTGTAATCAGCGTATTTATGAATTTGTGTGTCCGCGTTAATATACTTATACATATATGTATTATAAATTGTAATAAGTTGTAATGATTAATTAATCTTTAAATTTAATCTAATATTAGCGAGGCGGAGATTCTGAGTTGTTATAGGTCCAGTTGAAGCAAAAATTATTTTTTAATTCTATTATCAATATTTTTACATAATTTTAAGATAAAAAATTAACTTTAATCGAATATAATAATTACGTACGAGAATAACATTCTCCGTTTATTAATTTATCTTTATTATAGAGTATCACACTGCTGTAATATGTGGTTGTGACCACTTCTTTATAGCAAAATACTTATGCAATCAAAATAGCTGTGACATCGTTTTCAAAACCTAAAAATATCATTTTATTTTTGCTGCTATAATGTTATGGAAACATTATAATGACGTTGTGGCAGTAGTTGTAATAGACAAGAATATTTAAGCTACAACAATGTTATCGCAGACGTTTTAAAGCTTCATATGCTGCTTAGTGTATAATTGCGTCCTATCTGCAAAGAATTCATTACAATGAAATGTTGCGTGAATAATTTATAACACTTAAAGTATTTATACAAAAAAATTAAAACTTTTATTATTATCTTTTAAATTTCATATTACAACAAATAAAAACTAATAACAACTAACAAATAAAAAAATAAACTAGGAAAATGTGTTGTTCAATAAAAATAGAATTATAAACCCAACTTTCCATGTGTATATAATTTATTTAAATATTAACACATTTGTGAAAATGAGTGTGATACATCCTTAAAAATCTGATATGATAAAAGGTATTAAAGAAGAAAAAACAAAGAAGTACATTAAAGTAAATTTAATTTATTCGAGCTAATTATTTCTTTTTCGGACCACTATGGCGTTTATTAGTAGGATCCGCTTAGAAGCCAGATTTGTGAAGCCCTAAACGTATGAGAATTCTATTTCTAATCGTACATCATATAAATGCCTTAAATTTATTTTATCAATTTGTTGTTCTTGTTAAATCTCATACGTTAGACTTCAATAATCTCGCATTTCCAATTAAAAATCAAGAGTTAATAATTAATAACATTAGGTACGTATATCTATTAACAATAGTAAGATCCATCCACACCGCCAGGCACGCTTTATACAGCGGCAGTAATTAATGGTTGTGATTTAACATACACGTCACCGGTTTTTGTTTTATAAATCGTAGAAAACTTGATTCTACGAATGAGCGTATCGTAAAGAATCGTGGAACGTGATTCGTTATTAACAAAAAAATGAAAAAACTTTATCGAGTTCGATAAAGTCAATTGCTATGTTTGAGCCACGAGACAAGTGAGATACAGTATTACGATAATTATAGAAAACGGTAACTCATTGGATCGATGTTCTCGCAAGTTCGTGGCTTCTATTAATACTACCCATTAAATACCAAGTAACAGAAACATAACATTAAAGTTATAATTTCACACTCAACAGTATAAATGTAATATAACACACGTTTACGTAACTGTTACATTATTGACTGTGAAGTTACAATATTAATATTATGATCCTGTTACCTTGTGTTTATAGATCGTTTTAGTTCAAGAAAAATAAATATCTCAGTCTTTAGAATATGTATACCAAATCAAGTAGCTCTCTAGTAAAATATGCCAATAGAAAGAGTTGTTGCTCTCCATTCTCTTCTTTTGTTACAATTATAATTTGCGATTTATGTATTTACTTTTAGTATTTATAGCACATTATTTCACGATGTTTGATATTTCACAAACAACTTCATTCGATATAGATTTTATCCCACGATATACCTCGTTTTGTATAAGTTGAAAAAAACTCTCTGATTTATCATTTCTTTATTCCTATTACATTACAAGCCGTTAACACATTTCGCAAATTTCTTTTATTTCGAGATAAACCTTTAACAGCAACAACCTTCTGTGACACTATATTTATCGCGATATATTTGAGAGTAGATGGAAAAATAGAGGAGACGCGACATGCCCATTACAAATGTTACAAATAATCAAAATTTAAACGGTATCATTCATCAACTCAATCACCCTGCTGTTACAAAAATTACAAGTGCGCATTCTATCCATATATAAGTTTTCGATGAACATTTACACCATTATGTACAGAGTATTATACAATAAAATGGGAAACACAGAGAATAGAAATTGTGATATAGCAATGATGAAACGATGAACTTATCCTCGCTAATAGTATTACTAATAGATATTTCTTTTAACATATTTATAAAAGAAACAAAGAATTGCGTCTACAAGCAATTTAATTTGGAAGCTTTTATATTCTCTTCTTTATTACGCGTTTCATTTGCACCAAAATAAAAAAATAATAAATTATTTAGACAACAATACTTTAGACAACAATAAAACAACGAAAAACATAGACGAATTTGTCAAATTATTACAATTACAAATTTAGAAATTTATTAATGATGCTTAAACTGATTAAATAAATATCCGAAATTTGGTATAATTTTGTACATTCAACGCAATTATAAGAGCTGATCTTTTAAAATGTAATATAACTCTGCAAAAGAACAAACAACACAAAAAAAGATAGAACAATAATTAATTACAAACAAAATATCGCAATTATTATTAGAGGCTTGTTTAATTATATAGAGAAAAATAAATAGAATAAGAGCTTTTTGTTCGGAGGTTGCAAAAATGTTGAAAATTTGCGATATCTTCTCCAAACCATCCAAACAAATGGAAAATATTTTTGGTCTATAAACCTTTAGCAATCGCTAATTAACTTATTTATATAATATTTATATAATATTATGCGTAGTATCATATTGATTAAAAAATCGCACTGTTCTGATTAAATTATTACAAAAACCACTTATTAATTATAAAATTCAAAACAGTTTTCGATACTCTTTCTATCCTAATATCGTTTAATTTTTTAATTGTATTATGCTTTATAAAAAACATATCCTTTTTCTATGAATATAAAAAAGAAAAAGGAATTTTTTGCAATGTTTGTGGTATTTTAAATTAATTATTTATACATTAAATATTAACAAAATATGACAAATAACTTACATTAATATACAATTGTTGTGTGCGTTTCATATTATAGAAATGAAACATTTGTAAAGATAAACTTTATGCAGTTGCATCACACAGCAGATAAAGTATAAATACCACAGTTAACATAATTCATAACAATTTCAAAATTTTCTGACTTTCTGATAACTTTAAAATGGAATATTTTTAAAATATATTTATAGTTTTGTTTAATAAATCCTTATATATACCCAATATGAGATATCAGAACAATGCGATTTTCTTCGATAACAAGATTTCTTCTTTCCACCGGTAATTGTTATAAACACTGGTATCGCCTAAAGCGTAAAACAAAATAGACGGTAAATCGCCTTTAAAGGTACAAGTTTCTTCCTTCTAGTGGAATCAACGCTGGCATTAAATGCCGCCTGTGCAACGTTCTCTTCTAATTTATTGTTACTCTTTTGTACAAGTGTATGGGATGGTTCAAACAGTACGGAGCGGAAAAAGAGTGCAGAAGGTGAAATATTATTTGGCAGTTCGGCATTTGTCAGATGTAAGTCAGACTGTTCGACGGTTCGGCGACCCAGTTACAATCTCGATAATTCAATTGACATTAAGACGAATTCAGGAGTGACGTCCATTTATCGTCGCCTGGAAATATAGTTGGCAATGGCTATGTGCAGAGGAAGAAAAATATCTTTTCGTTTCAATAAATTCAAATTTTTAATCCATCAAGTTAATATATGTAATTTAAATTAATTTATCAATTCTTATATTAAATGTATTTTTTTTTACTAAAAACATGTGAAAAAAATTGATTTAACTAAAATTCTTCCACAATATGTCCTTAAAATTTCTGAATGTCCACCAAGTACTTATTTTGCTTGCAACTGGTATAGTAATGCACAAGAATTTATACCAAAGATATTTTTCCTCGTTCGGGAGCGAATATAACTCATGGGAATATAATGTATATTGTTTGTCTCTGTCGTTTTAGTTAATACTCAGTCAGATATTGGCACAGAGAATTGTACTAGCAGTATGGAAATAGTTATGGGGGAGACATCAATCGAGCTTGCGGTATTACGCTGATAGGTTGCAAAACCGCAAAGCTTTACCGATATATAGATATATAGATACTATATTATTTATGTATGATAAATTAACTTATATTGTAACAGGAATGTATGAAAAGTGAAAACAAATAAAGAAACGTAAAGCTGTCGTTTTTTCATAATGATAATTTGTTAGAACTCGCATGATGTATGCAACTATTGCTATCAATTTATTTTATAGCAAAAATATTCCAAAATCTTGATTACTAATTGTAATCACGAAGTTAAAAATTTTCTCAAGAATAAAAATATTTACTTAAAACCGTATCGCAAGAAAAAAATTTAGAAAATGTAGAAATACCTAAATAGCTCTAGCTCAGTCTTTTTTCTATTTTCTAATAACAAAAAATAGGAAATAAATAACTATTAAATTAGCCAAAATGTAAATTTTTTAATTAATTCTGATAATAAAATATAAATAAATGTTAAATATGGCTCTCTTAGAAGAATAGAATAAGGTTACAATAGCAATAAAGAAAACAATTAAAAATTTTTGATGCAATACTTATCAAAAATCTGTTTCAAGAAAAGTATGTAAAAAATTAAATTCAAAACGTTACAGAATTTATCTTATAATTTTGTCAATCAAAAGCAATTTAGAGATTAAATAATAGTAAATTATATAAAAAATTAAATAAAACTATTTTGAAAGTTAATATTAAAATTTCGATTAACTTGAAGGTAAGGGTAAATGTCTTCAATCTTAATTATGTATTATTTACTAATCAATCGTAGATTCTCAGTCTTTCGGCAAATTGCAATACGTGTGTAACGTCACTCCAGAATAAATAAATCGTATTTACGATTTATCGTTTCGTCTTATCTTATTCGACTTTTTTAATAAAAGACATTTATCTGTGCTTGCTAATGTACAAAATTAATTTTTAGAAACATATTCTGTTTGTCTGCAACGCATATGCCTATTACATTATTACAGTGCTGGTTAATCTCAATTTGCGACACTTATTAAACAATTATGTTTAAAATTCCCATAATGTTTCAACACCGAAAAATTTTATTCAACCGAGGTAGTAAATTGATGATTTGTTGTTATTTTAGAATAAAATGTTTAATAGCATTTTTTAATTAATTAAATAAAATATTTACGTATTTACGTTACAAATCTATCTTGATAGCAATCTGATGTTATTTTTGTCGTCATTTTGACGTTAAGGATGTTAAAAAGAACTATAAATATTAATTTTTAATATTAAATAAAAATTTAATTTAATATTATTTGAATAAAAATGCTAATAAATATTTTACTTAAATTGTTGGTATTGATAAATTTTAATTCTGAGAAAATATAAAAAGTTTTTTGTTGCAGTTATTCATAATTTGCTTCTATTAAAGAAAAAATTCTCCTATGAAATTATCTCTAATAAAATATATCGTTTAAATTGAATTATGTCACAAATTAAAAACTATCAACACTGACTTACATACATATATAAAGAATTAATAAGTATAGCGTTATAAAATTATATAACTGGGTCGGAACGTTGCGATCATGTAAAAACGGAAGAGGAAAATTAGAAAGACGTTCGATCGACGTCATCGGTATAAAATAATATAAAAATATGATTATGTATTCAGGATACAAAGGATTCTCCGTTATTTCGTCTATAGTATAATAATAATAATTGTAACCTCGCAGACTTTTACGTTGACTATTGGATGACGAAGATTCTTATTTTCCTGTTCTCTTGTATTCTATCGCATGCTTTGCTCGCTTACTATCTTTCACTCCAAATTAATCGTCATATTTCTTTCTCATTTTGTCAAAGAAGTATATACTATACACTATCGATATAATTCATTATTCATTGAAGAAAAGAAGAATCCGTTTGCGGATAAATAGAACGGTTTCTCCCGTTCTTCAACGAAACTCATAATTAGTTTCAAGGAGAGACGTCCCATACGCATACTCGTCGCATTCTTATCTCAAGGTATATCAAAGTTATATATTTACCTCAAGCACTACGATTGCTTTTTAATCCATCGAAATACAGCGCGTAGATGTAAATTCATCTGAAGACTTTATGTTCGGAGTTTTTAATTGAAAAAAGTTTATAAAACAGCATTTGATAAATGGATGAATTTCTTCAACGTCTGTTTAACATAACACGATAGAAATTATCCAAAGAGCACTTGGACATAGTAGAGCCAGAAGAAACCAACTTGAAAATATTGTTTCTTTATTTAATTTCTCTTAAATATATGTTATTATTCTCTTATATACATAATCTTATATATTATCTTACACTTACTGTTTAAGAACTACATTTTAATATTAAACTTTTTTAATATTTCTTTTGGTTCAATCATATGCAGAAAATTTGTCTGCGGCATTCTCCATTGTTAAAAAAATCGCGTTATTAAAAATGAAGTAACAAACACGTTCAAGAAATTGTCTCAAAAGTTTATAACTATATTTGTTAGTATCAATTGATTTCTTCTTGCCTAACTACATCCGTTCTCCTGATATACACAATCGATCCCATCTTAGCTGCATTTCGTATTTTACTTTATTCCGCGAAAAAATACCCGAAAATATGAATTCTCCAATGATTCTCTTTTTTTTTTATCAAATCTGTTTTTCATTTTTTCTCTCCTTCTTGTACCAATTCTAGTTCAATTCACACGTTTCTGCATTCTCACACGTTTCTCATACCCTCTTGCGTTTCTCTTCGATATACGCGCGCTTTTGAGCTTAATATCAGCCTCAATTTCAATGTCAGCTTTCCTGCATTTTACAAAGAAAACACATTTCAAAAACCTCGCGTACCCTTACGCTTATTTTCCGCATGATCTCGCAAAAATATTCATCTTGAGCAAAACATTCGTATGTATCTACTATACTAAGAGTATACGTATAGGGTCGACAAATAAAACCGGACGATGTGCCAAAATTTCACGATATCTCACGCACTGGATGAAAGGTGAGCATTCTTGTTAACAATACATTCCGACTGTGAATTTTGTCAGTGAATGCAATAACATTCACTAGAGGATTTCTCGACTAGAATATCCGCCTTATTCAAATTATCACTATTAGATACGTCAACATTAGTCACTCGGTTGTCCGGTTTTCCTATCTACCCTGTATAATCATTTTTATCAACTCGGCACTTTTTTCAGAAGAATACAAATCAAAAGACACGTATTTTCTTTGTATAACATGATGTATGGCATATATAGGCTCCCTATACCACACATGTAATCGTAACTTTTGCACTAAAATAAGAAATTTTTACGATAACACTTTGGAACTAAAATTAAAAAAATGTTATCCAGTGTGGCTTTCTTCGCTTATAATTTGCCAACACATCCAGTCGGAGCTGAATTGATACGTTTAAATCTTGCGCGACATCCTGATTACTTCCGGCTAATCGATATACTTTGCACGAACATAGCGATCGTTTCACTGAGGTAACTTGTTTATAAGATCATCTAAACAATAGATGGTTCGGTTAATCGACTCGATTATTCCAAGATAACAGGAATATATATATATATATATATATATATATGTAATATATAATTATATACGTGTGTATATGCGAGTACTGTTCCTCATTAGTATTAATCAATAAATGTTGCTATATAATAAATTTGTATATTTTATTATATAGTATTATGGTAATAAATATGCAGCGGTTTGTATTCTTTTTTTATGTGTTAGTGTCCGCGTGTGTCAATATAGGTGGCGTGTAATTGAGCGATCGTTCGATTAACCGAACGCGTATTGTGATTGCTTGTTGATCCATTCAACAGAGTGACCGATCATCAAGTCGCGATATATTAGGACTGAAATAATGTTTTTTCTTATAGCTCGCACGCTACCCATCGAAACAATCAACACGCGTAAAAATCCATTCTATTTTTTATCTCTTACAATTCCGCAAAGCAATATCAATTCTATTCATATAGTATTTTACTCGATCGAGGCCAATCTCACATAAGAAAGAATCTCGTAATTCCATTTAGTCTATTCCAGATTCTTCTCGACTACGCGAAATATTTCTTCATCCTGCCGGAAGCTCTATCGCGTCAAATTTCAAAATAGCAACATTCGCATATATGATTCAATCGACTTTTGTCGCTTTTCTGTTGAAGAGCTCGGCAACAGCTTAATCTATTTCAGGTCGTCTATAGCGCCATAATTAGCGAGCGATTTCTTGATCCTGAGTGCGGTTAGCCTGGCGGCGGCATTGTGATACCAACATTCCTTCATTACTTTCGACATTACTTGCAGAGCCTATGTAAATAATAAATTGTTAATTATAATTAATTTAACTTATCTAATATTTTATAACCTAATATTTTTTTACAAATTAATTTTATCTTTATGGAAAGAACAGTTTTTTTTTAATATCTAAAAATTTAGCTAAATACAAATCTAAATATAAATATGTTGAACCATCAGAATAATTGTATAAGACACTCAAACTGATTGCTAGATCGTCGAAACTTTTTGCAGCGTTGCTCATTATACTTGAGTTTCCTACATATAATTATTTTGATCTAACAAAATTATTTTTAGATCTGCATTTATCTAAATTTTGAGATATTTAAAAAAATCATTCTTTCTGTACAAACTTTCTTATTATAATTTTAATAGAATAAAACTTTAGCTGAAATAATTTAAATTTTCAAACGGTAAATACTTTTGTTTTAATTCGTTTTATCTTTCAATCATTGCTATGATTTAATTGCATTTTATAATTATTTAATTATTATATTTCATTACACTACGTTTTCAAGTTATGTGAATGTTAATATACAAAGAATTGGAAAGAATAAGGGCGCTAAGAGTCAGGCACAGAAGACGTGGTGTAAATAATACACCTACGAAGCGTGAAAATTCTTTATTCATTAAACGCGCTTACATGTTTCGAGTCAATTTTGAGTCTTCTTCAGAGCAAACACAAACTAACATATATAAACTTAAAAAACTATAAAAAAGTTATCCTGTCATGGTGAGCTCCCTTACATCGAGAATAAGTTATCTCTAATTCCACATTTTCAATATTTTCCTTCTCTTTCATTTTCCTTTTCTTTCTTTTTTTTTTATTTTTTTAAATGCTGACATTTAAATTTTCAATGTAGGAGAGGAGCCCACCATGACAGGATAACTTTTAGTTTATATATGTTAGTTTGTGTTTGCTCTGAAGAAGGCTCAAAATTGAGTCGAAACATGTAAGCGCGTTTAGTGAATAAAGAATTTTCACGCATAGGGGTGTATTATTTATGCAATGTCTTCTGCGCTTTACTTCTAGCGCCCTTATTCTTTCCAATTCTTTGATTTATAAGGAGTTTGTTTCGTTTGGTTAGTTTGATTTGCGTTATACGGATTTAATATACAACATAAACATTAGAACAAAATAATTTATTAATTAAAGCTATATGTATATATATATTTTACTTTTAATTTATTTTTTCAAACAATTATTCTAAGTAAAATTGGTAATTTAAACTATATACTTTTTTTGGTTTAATACTCACTTCGATCGACTGCCATCGATTCGGTATCGATGGCCGCTGTCGATCAATGCACACGACTTTCCGCATTTCCTCGATAGTTGGATCGGAAGGCACCAAGTCGTAAAAGGGCAACTGATACTCGTCGTGAATTCCACCGACATTACAACGTCTAGCAATCTCCCAGAGGATCAGACCGAGTGCGTACACGTCGGCCCTCTTGAACGAGTCGAAGTGGTTCATGTTTATCGTCTCTTCAAGAACCTGAAAGCAGAAAACGTTAGCATGAATTACCGAAGAGCCGCCTTCCTGACTGATAAGAGTGCAAACCATTGCGTATTATTTTCGGTATTTTTATTGTTTAATAACAGTGACAGTCCTACAAATTTAAACTTTTTTTGAGATCACAAAATAAACAAAGTACTTAATTCTTATAGATCTTTTATCATTAAAAAAGAATCCGCTAATTGTTCTATCACATAACATTTTTGTGAAAAGTCGACTTAAAAGTACCAAAAGTGACATTTTTAACATTTTTAAACAAAAATAGCACAAAAAATTTTCAAATAAATTATATTTGACAATTTGATTTCTAATTCATAATTGATGACCCCTAAAACCTTATATACAAGATACTTCTATAGATACTTTTGCTTTTTATCTTTCGAATCAGAGGAATCTTCTTTCACATAGCATATATAATTACCTCAGGCGCCATGTATCTCTTCGTGCCGACTCTGTTGTTGAGCTGAATGTCGACGGTATCCGTGATTACGTCGTGCCTGGCGGCCAATCCGAGGTCGCCTATGGCGCAGGTACCATTAGTCTTCACAAGGATATTTTTTGACTTCAGGTCCCGATGAGCGATGGCCGGCTTGCCTTGCGTGCCGACTATTTCCATGTGAAGATGTGCCAAGCCAGTGGCAATCGACAAGGCCATCCTTATCATACCGTTCGTGTCGACGGTCGATCTGTTGAGGTAATCGAAGAGCGAACCCTTCTCGTGATAATCCGTTATCAGCCATAGCTGTGTCCACGTGCCGTTATCTGAAAAGGAACAAAATGATCCGTCATTCCATCAATTCACAATTTATTTAGAAGACATAATTCGATCGCAATAGCTCTCAAGCAACGTGCAAGATGATAAAATATGTAATGAAAATCGATAAAGAGAGTCTTTGAATGTTTCATATAATCTGAAGAGATCGTCTGTGCGCTCGAAATATCTCCAGAAATAAATTTGTTTGATAAATTAGACCAGCTAAATTTAATTTAATTTTTTAAAATATAAACATATTTCTTATTAATAACAAATTAGCATGTTAATTTACTTTATAATTATATATTTTTTATTTTGAAACAGAAAGTAACAATGATTCGTATTAAAATTCTCTTTTAAATTAATAAACAAGCGTAATAAATATCCTGAAGATCGCGGAAAGTTGAGAAAGCACTAAACTATTTCTTAAGTACAATTTTCGATTTCGCTAGAATTTTAGATTATGTACGGATATAAAAAAGAATTCACACCTTTGTTATCGGCAGCGATAAAACCTAGGATATTGTCATGCCTCAGCATCACCGTCTGATAAATTTCGGCTTCTCGGAACCAAGATCTCTCCTCTCGCGAGCTGAAGATCTTCACAGCAACATTTTCGCCGCGCCAACGACCGCGCCAGACCTCGCCGAAGCGGCCTTTTCCGATCGTTTCTACCAGCTGAATCTGGCGCGCTATGCTCCGTTGTACCAGAAGTGGCAGGCCTACTTGAGAGAGGATGGGCATTGAAGAACGTAAATTTCAGTATGATTAAACATGACTCACGCGTCGCGTGTTTGTGTATCATGCCTGAGCAAAAGACGAATAGATTAACGTATAATGTACAAATACATAACTTTGTAAAAGAATCTATTAGTAAATACAGGATGAATCAGAGTCATCGAACCAACTTTTTACCATATGAGAAAATTATCGACTTCATACCTAATTGAATTATAACGTGTGCAGTCAATTATTTTCTCATAGAGTAAAAAGCTGGTTTATCGACTCTGATTCACCCTATATATGCAACAGGAATGTACTTATATATTATTTGTATTCATATATTATTTTTTAAGATTACATGAAATAAATTAATAATATTTTACAAAAACAATTTACACATTTACTAATGTTGTAATAAAAAGCTGTAAAATAACAAATCTCTGTATGAAATCCGTATAATTTTTAATATTATATATATAAGGTAAATTTACAATTATAATTATCAACATCTTAAACATTTTCTAATAAATATGTATCCATAATATAACTATAATAAAGAACGACTAACATATTTTTATCAAAAGATTTTTCTTTCCGTAAAAATTCAAGAGATATTTGCCTCTTATCTTATCATTTTATACTGATTTTAAATGATGAACTTTAATTTAATTTGATTTACCTGAGCCGCTACCACTCGTAGTCATCTCCAACATGTCCCTGATAGTGACGCCACCCAGAATTGGTCGGTCCGGAGCCTCCAGCGAGTCATCCGGAAAGTGCCTAGCCGGCCTCTTTTTGGTCATGTGTATGTGATAGATTGCCATTACGACCACGCAGATCGCACATATTGGTACTGCTATCGTCAAGGCCATTTTCCAGGTAACCCATGTTGAGTCATCACCATTCGACGATACTTTCGGCAAGATATATTCAGTTATTTTTTGCAAATAGGAAGCACCGATGGATAAACGCTAATTCAACCTCGATGACGCTGTATTTATATTGTACACGTTATCATACTGAAGGTATGATATACCAATATCAGAGATATTCAACTTGTAACGTGCATTCTTAGACGAGTAAGCTGTGTATTATCTCAAAATTTACAAATTACATGAATGCAAAAACATTTCCTTAAACGTAGTTTTAGTAATAAGAGAAAAAAATTTAAAGCAGTTGTACTTTTTTATTTATTTTTGTTGATATTTAGTAACATTATTTGTTCAGATAATTAAGTAAATTGTTTCATAATTTCCAACAAATTATTTTTAAAATTTACACTCCCTGCACACAGCACATGATGTCGCATGGGCATTCGTGATGTTTAAACGACGTTAGACGTCATTAGTATAGATATAGATATCGTGTTATCCAGGCGACGTCGAACGAATGTGCTGTGTAAGTTCATATTTATTTAAAAGAAACGTTGAATATATCTCTGATCTTAGAAGCAAAAAGACTTCGTGAAAATATATGAATTTATTAAAATCACTATTATGCATTATTGATTCGAAAGCAAGCAAATGCGAGCAGAGATTTTCAAAGGAAAAAACTATGAAATGTAGGCGTTAAAAAAAGCGTAAAGCGACAAGATATATAACTTGTGCGGAAGATTTACGTATACCAAAATGCGAAGACGTATATTACAAAATGTTAATAAAACAGTAAAAGCAAAGCGATCTCTATGCTGACAACAGTTAAACAAACACATTTAAGACAGATTTAGTGCAACGTGGACAGGATTTCGGTCTGATCATTTTAGTGATCAATAGCTTGGTCCATGGCTGAACCTCTGAAAACTCAAGGGATTGAAAGATGTTCTAAGAACCTCTTTGAAATTGAATGATGCATCAACGTACAACTGCGCCTCGATAATTTGCTGTTATTTTAATCGCTAGTCTTTATTACCTTCAGTTATCTTATATATCTTAATTGTTAATTTTAAATTTTAAGTTTTAATACTGGGACATTTAAATCAAGTGTCGTATAAATCAAGTAAGATTTGCAAGACAATCTTAGGTTTTTTATTTTTATAATCTTTTGACAGATATTAATAACACAAACTGTGACTAAAACAATCATCATTTGTCGTAGTTTTTATCCTCATTTATATATCTAAATAATGTTTTTTTCCATTGATTCCATAATCATAGAATGTTCTAGTATTAAATCTGAGGTAATCCTTTAGTCTATCGTGATATGCAACGTAGAACAAAGATAGATATTTCTAATATATCTTATCGAAACATCAGTAGCACGTTAAATACAAAATTTGACTTACCTGAGAGTAATGGAATTGAAGAGCATTACAGTATATTCTTTCAAGTCACACAAATGCTATTAATCAATTATTTAACGAAATTCATCACACAAATATTAAGTGAAAATGGTATTAAGCGATGTCTGAAACAGCCAATTAAATTGTTATAAAATGCTGAGCAAAAGCTATTCATTCAAAAATTATTTATTTATTTTAAATCATGTTAGTTCAATAATTCACAATTTTATGTTTACAGCAAAATAAATTATTGCAACAATCCGAAAAAGAACTAATTTACGATAAAATATATTGATAGACTTATACAAAAATGTAGAATAGATAGATTACTTTAATATTTATATTTATACTTTACTTATTCATATATTATATATCTTTAAAGTTAATTTTTTAATATGAAAATGTTTGACATAATGTATCAAAAAATTGCGATAGTTTTTAAATAAATTTTTATTGAGAAAGTCATCTCTATAAATCTGAATTACAAAATAGATAACTAAATCCAACTAATTAATAATTTTTCAAAAATTTGTGATTTAACTTTTTCTAAATTAAAATTATAACAGACGTATCGATATTATTCTCCAGATGTAAGAGCTTTGTAAACCAGAGTTTTGAGAGATAAAATTGGATAGACGTAGATATGTAAAACAAACTATACACTCATCGCGGAATCAAACAATCGCGAAATTCAATCGACAGGGTTATCGCGATATATAGGTAGATAGGACGAATCACGATATAATTGGATATTGATTCCTGTGAAGATTTCAATGAGATGACAGGCAACACGGCGAGAAACGATTCACTGATGAATGATCGCACAGCAACGATGAATCTTCTAATAATGATGAGAGAATATGCATCTTGGTAATATTAATAAAAATATTTTTTATAAAAATATCGTACGTCATTTAAATAATTATTAATGTTTATAGGCTTCTGTTTCGTCACATAATGTTTTTGTTTATAATCGACAGAAAGAAATGTATGATATTGTAATGTTGATATTTTCAGTATTACAGGAAGGAACACTAGACGTTTTAATATATATATATATAAATTAACGTTATATATAATAATATACTTTAATTGAAAAAAAAGTTTAAAAGTATTAAATAATGCAGCAAAATAAAAACACTATTACTATATTTTTGTACTATATTATTAATTATTTCTCTCATCAGTGCATAAGTAAATTTAAAAAATTGCCAAATTTAATAGATTTATTACCATTCCATTCCCCCCCCTCCCCGCAATATTATTTTATTTAAAAATATATGAAACATAAGAAACTAAAACATTTATTATCCAACGAAAATGCTACACTTTTTTATTTAAATTTAATCAATTTCTGTTTAATTAATTTTTTTATAGAAAAACAGATACTTTTTAATTAAATAGAACCAAGAATGTCAAATGTGACAGAGTTGTATAGAATTAATGATGCTATACGTTTCAATATTGATAATGTTGTAACTACTGGTCCAATGCGAAAATATTTTCTATGTGCTAGTAAATTCTCATTAGAGCTGATTAAATTGCCACGTAAATATCAAATTCCATAAGTGAATACATAACGTACGCATCTCGAGCTAATATCGATCAAATCACTGCTGCGATGATATCCGCCGATAACTGGCTGTCCTCGCGGATTTATTAGAGCACGTACAATCGAATATCGTTTCCAGCCTGTCCCTTTGTCCAAATCGTGTTGTGCACGCCTCGTTACTTTATATTCCGGGAGAAGCTATTCTGTTTGCTCTTGGCAAATTATACCTTCGCCCTCAATGTCCGCTTCTATTCGCGATCGAAACCCATTGGCATGTATAGATATCAATGACATATTTTCCAAATAGTTCTATGCTTATATTAGTAATACACAAATAATTAAATTAGAAATATAATACAAATAAATGAATAAATGATCCTATTATTGTTAATTATTCAACAATTTTATTACTAAAGATTTATGACAGTTTATTGTATTGCTCTCATTTATATAAAAACATTTAGCATAAAAATAGACGTCTGAAAAAATTCGCCCACCTTTAAATATACTGAGATAAGATATAGAAAATACGGGTCTAGATTATCACATAACACATCAAACTGCAATTTCAGCAGTCTCTTTCAGCTGAAACTACTTATTTGTTATAATATCTCACCAAGTTATTCTTTGTTACAAAGTTTTGTAATCTTACGTACACAATGTACAATTATTAATAACTTTATGATTTTTTTGTAAGGATAGACCATCAATTAATTAATTATTTTTAGAAGTAACAAAAATTTTTAATTTAATTTATTAACGTCATACAAACGTTTTAATATAATTAATTAAACACAATCTTTTTTGAAATAGAAAATTTGATTTATATATCGATTCTTAATATATAATTGGGACAATTTCAACCAATTGAATTATGATCGGAACTATGTGGGATTATTTGATAGTCTGACTGTTATCAGTAGAAATATTACAAAATTTCGTTCAGGTACAATATTATTTCATGAAATTTTCATTAAAATCAATTATTTTTAATATATTTGTTAAACTTATTTATCCTAAGGAACAACTACATTTGTTGTGTTATTTCTATGATTTAAATAAATCTTTCAATGATACAGGTTATATATATATATATGTATATACAATTATATAATATATTATTTAATTTAAAATACATAAGTTTGTAAAAATTACAAAAATATATTTTAACAGTTAATACAATACCGGAAAAGTATTTTAGGGTTAATGTACTCTCAGTTGTATGTGAAATGATAGACTGTGTGGAATGTCCTCAAATTTTTTATCAAATTTTGTTTGCGTTGCAAAATTCACTGGCACGTGTATAATTGTATATACATATAGACAGACCAGTATTATCTTATCTATATGTAACGTACACAGAACGTACGTTATCTGCATCCCCTCTTTATTACGAACAGGAGACGTACAAACAAAAAATGACAGTATTCATATATGAGTGCACAATTCAATAATGTTGTCGAAATATGTACATACATTTGAAATCTAGTAGAAAGTAATTTAAAACAATACACTTCTGCAAGTGTAAGTAAATGATAAAACGTTTAATTTAAAATAAAAAATAAACTTCTAAATTAATAATTAAAGTTAAATAATTAAGTTTAAATTTAAACTAATTGTTATTAGAGTCATTTTTATTTAACGTTAGAGAATGTTAAAAGTTAAACTCAATAAATATAGATAAGTACTAAATTTAAAACATTATAATACGTTTTATATATACTTATATAATCTTCAGACGCTCTCTAAAGATAATTACGAATTGCGTAATTTATATCTCGCATTATGTAACGAAACAGCAACACCATTCTGTAGTAATAACAAAATATTGATTTTTATTTGATAAAATAATCGTTTAAAAACAAAAAACCACGAGGAACGCGATCAGGATAGAGAGAACTGTCGGTCGATGGCAGCCATTCTGTCCGTTCCTTGTCTTGTCAGCTTGGCACAAGCAAGATAAATGACGCGAGAACATGAAACATGGGGGAATACAGAGGAGAGAGTGATGTGAAAAGTGCGCGCCCAGACAATTCACAAAAGCGTAGAAAATCGATAATCGATACCCCGCTTTTCTCATTACTGTCGCACGCATGCCTTACCAAGGTTGCCATCGGAAAAGTCTTTTTCCCGCTAATTCTTGATTTGCAAAACGAAAAGCTGAAGCGCCGCGAAACGATGACAAATTTATATACGGCAGAGAAAATATATTTTCTTAACTAAATTAAGAAACTATAAAAACAGAAAAAAAATGATAAAAGCAGTAAAAGAATAAAACGTAATTAAGAACTTTGTTTTGTAATCATGCATTATACAAAAAAGGTATATGAAGGATAACAACAGAATTTAGCCATAGATTTGACTCCGAAATATATAAATCTGCCATTGTTTTTAAGTGCTATCGACATTAAAGCTTCATAAAATTTCGCAGATTGCATTTGTCAAGATTCAATGGCTTATTTAAATTTGTAGTTCTTTTCTCATTTTCCGAACTTTGTTGCGTCATTGAGCACGTAAATCGAAAGCTTAAATGCATAAATTATTATATAATTTATTAAATAAATTATGCTACAATGTGCTTCAAAGTACAAAATTATCATAAGAAATAGATAATTCAACAGATGGGTTATCAGTTAATTGATCGTAGACTTAGATTGTCAATTAGTCAATTTAAAATAATTTGACATCTCAAGACGTCAATACAATTTTAATGTTTTTTAAAAATAAATTTATCGTTTATGTTTTAAATGCTGAGAATTCTACCAATAATTCATTTACTTAATTTTGCTAAGTTATCGGACGCAATTACACGTGATGGCTGTTGTTAGTTATGCGTGTAAATTATCTTGTTGCAACTCAACGATTACAAAGGCAAAACCTATCGCTTGCATCATATCACGGACGGCTGATCCATTCAGGACGGACAAGGCAGGAAATGCATCCGACCATAAATTGCTTTGTCTCGATAAACATTATATTACAAAATAAACGATAGAAACTATTTTAAAAATCTAGTAAGTGTTAATAATTTTATAAAAATAGAATTTTAAGACACACAATAAAAGCTTCACAAATTAAAATAAGAATGAATCATTAATTAATTAATAAAAAATTGTAAAACAAAATATAAATTTTTAACTTAAAATTTTACTTAAAGCAAAAATATTTTATTAAAAATGTTTATTTAAAAATGTGCAAGATGTTTAATAATTAAATAAAAAATTGTATATACATTTATTTGTAGTAATAACATATTTAGAGATGTAAATGAATTTTAATAATAAAAAAGAAGCTTTTGACAGTGAATAGTAATTAATATAGTAATATAATTATTCGATCTTTTATTACATTAGATTATATTGCATTCCACTAAATAGATATAAAAAAAAAGTTAAAAAACTATATCTAAATTTTTTCATGAAAAAATATAAAAATTTATATCGTAAAATTGTGAAGTTCTGATAATAAATCTGCCATTACATAATATAGGTCTCTTCTAAAATATATAAAATCCAAATTAATAGAATAGATAAAAAGCTGAAGCTAAAAAGACTTTCAAATAAATATAGTCAGACCATATTATTAACCTGTTAAATTGTTTATCAAATATTAATAGTATTTACATTGTGCTAATACGATTAATCTAATAGTAGTAATCTCTAACAAAAAATATGTTTTTTTAAATATATTTACTGCAGAAAAAATATCTTTAAATAAGCTATAATTATATTACACAAAAACTAATACAACAACTTTATTAATAAACACATTCTAACTTTCTGTAACCATTTTACAAATGATCTTTAACACGTATTATTTTAATAAACAAATTACTACCAATTTTTTACTCGAATCATAGAATGTTTAAAATTTCCTTTCAATTTTTACTTAAAGAATTTATTTCTTTTATTACTCAAATGAATATTCCGTATTTCCGCCATTGAATCCTTCGAATTTAATGATCATTTCGTTTTTGCGAGTATCTCATTCAGCGGAGAAATGAACTTTGCAGCAGGAGCAACCTTGGAGGCGAGGAATCTTGCGGCAGCCGCTTTAGCTGCAATTTATTGTACCTCCTCCGAGGTGGTTCGTAAAGCGAGAATTCGACCGACCTCTGGACTCGTGAGTAGGAAAGGAAGGCCTTAGATCGCGATTGCAGTAGTCAGAATCATCGCAACAAGCGACCACGAATTCGATGCCATCTCGACCGCGCAGCGTATTGTTTGTGGTGCACCAGATAGAGTACTCAGTATCCGGAAAGAAGTTCATCTTATTGTAACACCTGGGAAAACAATTTACATAACAAGTACTGCCGCGGACCAGACTATGGCGTTCATATCGCCGAAAAGTGGAAACAATCCACAGCTGCCGTAAACTGTAAACTGATGTAATATCTTTATGGAAATAGCGGATAAATCAGCAGATGTATCAGCAAATTACTGGAATAAGATTTTGGTAGGATAATATCCAATTGAGATAAAAAGGAATAAAGGAATACTAATGGCAGTATTTTAATTGGCTCAGTATGCTACGACGCAGAATTTAATAAGCTGCAGAAAAATAATTAGCATACATTAGATTTAATTGCATTAAACTTTTGATTATAATTAATCTGTTTTTTCCGTTTATATTATAATTAAAAACGTAATTTAGAGACATATATAACATAACTCAAAATTTACAGTTGTAGTTTGTAACGAGAAGAATAATTATATATTGATCAAAAAACTAATTAACCGAAGCAGTCAACGCAATTAAATCTTTAAAAAAAATCTATAAATTTAAAAATAAGAAAATTGTAAAAGTATTATAGGAGAACAAAAAGCAATCGTAAATTTAAAAAGTTTTATATTTCAATAATAATAAAGTATATTTTATTAAAAATGAAATATATTTAATAAAAAATTGAAAACATCACATTTTTAAAAACACCATGTTTTCCTCAGTTGCATACATATGTGTAAACTAGTATAATAAGAATATATACAGCATTCTACAACTTTTGTATCAAAAGTTTCATACGTGCATATATTATCTAACAAATTTGAAAATTATTTTCAATCTCTGGAGAGATTAATTAGATATTATTTCTTTTCAGAATTCATAAATTTGTAAAACTATAAATACTTATTAGTTTTTTGTTAATTTGTAATTTATCATTATAAATTTGTAAACTTTCTAATGATACATCTTAAATTAAATTTTTATCTTAACAAAATTAATTTAATATAAACTAAAGAAGTTTTAAAGAATAACAAAACTTTATCTTTCTGTTTATTTTAAACTTCATTTAATATTAAATATTAGAAAATTTTTGCAAATTTTAATTTTGCAAGAAATTAATTTTGTTGAATAATCTTGCTTAAAAAGAAAAATACATAAAACAATAAATAAAATAAATTACTAAAGTTTGTCAGGAAATTCTAAAGCTCGATGCAATTCTTACAATACATTGTACATTAATTAAAATCCGTAAAAATATTGATATTATATTTTACGCTTCATAAACAGGAAAAAATATCATCTATTATCCTTTTAAATTTTATAAAAATATTCAACATATACATAGATAATAAATGTAATACATAAAGTTAAAAGGCATGCAAAAAAGTAAGTAATAGTATTTCAATCCTGTCCCAGGCAGAACACATATTCATAATATTATATGACGTCTTCATTTTATTTGCCAGTAAGTGACAATAACTTATAAATGACTATGTCCTTATGATATTATGACTTTTTGTGTTCTACTTGAGGTTTAATCCTCACAAATCTCAGGAAAGTTTCTTAATAAATTATATTGTAAAGATTAAAAAACTTGACACGAGTTGCAAAAGGTGCATTATAATAATAAAACTAATTAAAATAATTTGAAAATGAGTCTACCAGTTAGAGAATAAAATAATAATCTAATCATAATATTCTTTTGTATAAAAATTGAATTTCTCATGTCAACTTTTTAAATATTACTTTATATAATAATAGATAAAGTCATTAAGTATGTATAATACATTTTTGATAACATTAATAAAGAAAACTGCGAATTTTGCAGAAAATCTGAAGGTTACTACAGGAGGCGGGAAAGATATTTACAAAAGCCTTTCTCACGTGGGTCACGCTATCAAAGTTACTTGGCACAATACTGTCGTTAAAGAGCGCAGAGAAGAGAGCTATGACAACATGCTACCGGTCCTTTCCGAGTTCACTCAGGAGAATTTCCGGCATACGAAAAAAAAATACAGGAAAAAATCACCTTGAAGCGACTACAAGCTCCGAAGGTGGCAAACATATCGGTATCACAATAGCGTCACAATAACGTATATTATCTTATCCAAATTCATTATCTTGTTCATTATCCCATTTTTTCTTATAGATGTCGTTTATTTTATCTTAATTTCAACATGAATTTAATTTTGAGATCCATCAAGATGCAATTTTTTAGTTTATAATGCATCAAATGTAAATATATAATGTAAATAATGTGCTACACAGAAAAACAGAAAAACTAAAGAAGTAACAGAAAATAATAAATGCTAAATAAAAAATTATTGATTACACTTTTTGTACAACTCCTTATTGCGTAAAACAAGCTATATCGTATTCGTATCGTATTTGTTTTAATGGAAATAATTTACGTTACGTATTTATACGCAATACGGTAAGAAAAACGGAGATAAATAATCTACAACACATACGAGCGTAACAGAGACGCATAACATGTTAATTAAATACTTTTAATATTGATAATATACTAATGTAGTACTTTGTAACTGACTGTGACATTTATTTAATTAAACATTTAATTCTTTTATAGTAACTCCAACAATGGAACTTTACAATACTTCATTGTAGTTAAAAAATCGCAATATAAAAAAGTTTAACGTTTTATGCTATATTGGACGTATAATAAACGGCGAAAGAGAACGCGCAAAGCTCATCCGTGAATACGCAAATAGTGCGTCATATATACACGTCTACGTCTACTAGCATGTATAACAGCGTTTCAGGAGCTTCCTATTTTTTACACAATATATATAGTGCACATGACTTTGTACAGATATAGAAAACTACACAATGTGCCAAAATCATCGGTTGATATTTTAGGAGATAAATTCTTCAACTAACTTTGAAGTAATCCTTGATTTCTGCATAAACATACAAATATTTTTTAATTTGTAAATAATTAAAAAAATATAGAGTTTAACAAATTAAGATCCAAAAGATAAATACATAAAAAAAATATCGTTTTCTTATCGAAAATCAAATAAGTCTCATTTAAGGATCTCAATTGAAAAATTATTTAATATTAAAAAATGTTAAATGATATTATTTGAGCTTTTATCAGAGAAAATGGCAGATTAAAATAATCTATTCCTAAAATATCATCAAATAATTTTTATACACATTTCGTACAAAAGTGCACAAATAACAGTAGCGGGAACGCGACAGACACCGTGTCAAAGAGGACTCGAAATGATAATGCTCGAGCAAAATAAAGATATATGCATTGGCAGGGACCGTGACGTAACACTCTATTCCGATCAAAAAAAAATAACTCACGGCTAGGCTAATTCCCCGTTAAGCTATATAAAAACGCTCTAACCATTGCTCGAGCCGCTTCTGCTTTATCATACAACAGAAGAGGCTTCATATTACGCACAAATTTTTCTGCAAAGTTAATATCACTTCTTTTATATTGCAAATAATATAAATCAAATTTTTATTGTAATAAAAATTTTTTAATTTATTTCTTAATAAGTTAGCTCATTTATAAAGAAAAGAAAGAATGTAAAATATCCCTAATAAAAACAGATTGATATAACAATATTATTCCTTTGATTGCATAGATTCCTATATACCTACAAATAATTAAATTAGATATATTTTATTGTAAATTATTTACTGTTTTAAATATTATATACTTTAAACTTGCGATTAAGCGACTACTGACAATGAGTACTCTTATACAAAATATACGTCCACAAAATTTAATAGTTTTATTAAACATAATAATTTATCTTATTGTTTAAGGTAGCAATAAAAAAACACAAAAATTTAATTAGAACCATTCATCAATTATATATAAGTAAAGTCAATATAATAAAATTAATTAAGCGTATCAACATCTATGAACAAGACCTTATAATTTCGGACGTTACTGCGAATAGAGTTGCCCCTTTAACGCTTTAAGTAAATAGTTGCGTGGGATAGGTCAAACTAGCTTCTAACTTGGAAACAGTTTCTTTGTCACATACACAACTATATGTTCCGCTTTCATTCTTGTTAATCTTAGTTTAGACATTTTTAGAAATTTTCCCATATATGTTATATCTACACATTATTTTACACATTACTACTATAAAATAACTAATATTACAAATATCAAGTTTATAAATAATCATGCAACTGTATGTTTAATTACACTGTGTGACAAAATTTGATCTCTTGTTGCATCACGAGTGTAAATAATCATTTTCAATGTATTTTTGTCTTGCTCATAAATTCGTCGTCCAAATTTAGCTATCACGTAACAATTTTCAAAAAATATAGCGTAAAAATAGTGCTGTAGCACTAGCAGCGAATTTTTTCTCTAAATTTCGTTACTGCTACGCGAAATATCAACTTTTAGCTTTCAAATTAATTTTATTTTTTTTTGTATGACTTTTTATGTATGTATGTAATACATAGATAAGACATTTTATTCCACCTTAGTATTGCATTTTATAGAAGGAAAAAGTATTTTTGTACTTACATAATATAATTAAATCGTACCAAATCAAAATATAAAATTAACGAAATACAATATGGAAGATTGTAACAATCTCATGTTGCAAAATGATGTTGAACAGTGTTATTAAACGTTACCGGGACTCATTGGCACAATTTTTACAATTAAACTTTTTAAATAATTAATTTTAATTAATTATTGTAATTAAAACGTATTGATATGATAAAGAGCATTTTCAATATTTCCAGATACGATTCTGTGTACTTATACTGTGTTTTTATGTAGTTTTGTGTACTTATACTGTGTACTTTTTATGCAGTTCTGTGTACTTGTACTGTGTAGTTTTTATGTAGTAAACGAAATACAAATATGCTACATTGTAGTCAGCTTTATAACGCCTTTATAATGAGATAAATTGATAAATATCACAGTGTAACTTATTTATATAACATTAAATTAATGACTTCACATTAAATTAATAAAAATGTAATAGATATAGAAAGACAGATAGCAGATATATGTTCTTAATAAAGATTATATCTTTTAAAGTTATTTTGTAATGATCACATAAAATTACAGAATAATTGTTACAGAATAACAAATGTAAACTATTTTAAATGTCGCTTGCTTTAATTTAGAAATATTAAATATAAAACGTTTTGTCAGAGTTAAGTTGTATTTTAACTCTGAATATTTATGCACTTCTCACGCGTGCGGTGCAGCAAATCAAGCTAAATATGAATCATAGTCCATCCTTACATACAATTAATTTCAATTATTTTATTATAATTTAATGTTATTACTCTAAATAACATGTCGTATAATAATGGAAACTTTGTTTTAACTAACACGTTACTTACATTTACTTTCTCAAACTGAAAAATATTAATGCAAAATTTGAAATACTTAAAACTACAAAAATTTACTTGCCTCCTCTTAAATAAACTTTTTTTCTTTTTTTATTATAATACTTGTTTAATTAAATAAATCCTAAAAAAGGTACTTATATTATAAAAGAGATACTGGGATAACTTTTCCATTGTTTTTTTCGCCATAAATACATAAACCAATGCCAACTTGCTTCTTATGCCAACAAGCCCCGATCTCTTTTTCTATTGATTAAGCAGATCGGTATGGATCTATAAATAACAAAAAATAACTAAAATTCCGAATTCAAAATACAGCAAGAATATATTTTACAAATCGTTTTGCAGAGATAGAGACATACAGAGAAAAAAAAAGAAAGTGAGAAAGGAGAGTTGCAGCTAAAGCCCGTGCCACCTGCAGAGTTTTCGTAACTTCCAGGTCTGTTTGGACTATACCTTCATTGTTGCTAGGGTGTAGCGGAGGTTTGAGATCCTTATTGCAAAAATCCTCAGTGCAGCACTCGATGACGAAGGTCGTGTTTCGCGCTTCGCTCGTCATGCAGAAGATGCGCGGCTCGGGCTGCGACGCCGGCAGGCGTTTATTCAAGCACCTTCAAGCCGATTTTGCACCAGTTTCAAAAAACGAGGTGAGGAGAACTCAGGATAGCGCGCACGACGCGTTTGCATCGAGGCACGAGATATCAAGGAAATTTGTATTATGCGGTTTCACGACAAAAACGCAAACGGGGATCCGGATCCCCTGGTAGCATGACAAAAAAGGATTAGCACGCTTCTAAGGCTGCGTTCTAAGCCTGTTTCTATTTACTAACATTGTCGATTATCTTCTTATGTTATTTAATATAATTCAAACACGTTAAATGACACACAAAAAGGTGAACTTTCACAAATTAAATTTTTCTACATTTTAAGACTTTTATGAAGATACTATATGTATATAATTAGGGTTTTTTTAATTCTTTTCTTGTTAATATCTTTTTCTTTCACTTTTGGATTAGTACATCTTTTTAAATTTCTTATTTCAAATTTCTTATCTTCTCTAAAAATTTTTAATACTTTAATTTATATTATTTTATCGTGCTGCCGAAACTATCGAGAATTTCTTCCAATTCGGTCAAATCTAATTTGTTTGATAATATCGACTTTTGTTAATTTGCCTATGTGACGGCAATTTGTAGTTAATTATTATTCTTCTTAAGAATTTTCTTTTTCAGGAATTGTGTTTGAATAGAATAAATTTTGCTTGAGTCTTATAATAATACGATATCAATGTGAAACTGAAAGTCTTGTTTAATGATTTAATTATCTAATTATATAATTGTATATTGACATATACTATAAATTAACTGATAGTAACGCGGTAATATTTCGCTAGGTACGTGCACAAGTTGGGAACGCACCCATTCAGTTATTCCGCGTCACAATCCATAAATGCGGATATTATCGAGGGAACAGGAGATCACCGAGCAAACTCCAGCAAAATCGAAAGAAAAATACTCAAAAAAACCGGGAGAGGATGCGAGAGCGGGAGCTAGTAGTCGGGAGGAGCAAATCCGCAACACCGTGCAACTCAACACACTCTCGTGATACCTGACATGTGGGGGTAGCCAGTGGTAGCGTATCTTCGTGATTCCTGAAATTCTGCGACTCCTGTCGGGGTAGCATCGGGGGCGTACAACGGCGTATATAACGCGGAGACCCGCGTCGACTCGCGACGCGAGTCTTTCTATCGATCGGGTTTGTTCTACTACAGTAACCCCGGCGAACTCGAGAAAAGGACAATCTCGGTTCGTCGAGAAACGCGTCAGATCGCCGGAAACGATCTTCAAAGCAGGCACATCTCGCACATTCTGAACAAATTGAACTCGGCACAGCAAAGAAAATGTGGGTTAGGGGCAAACGGTAGACACTACAATGCAATGTGTGTTAGTTGGAGTCTGTCAAACTTGGCCATAATTCTACGAAAAAGCGCAATATTCCATATAATTATAAAAAATATTATTTCTTTATGTGTCTCTTGTACTTTTGAACTAATAACTATAAAAGCAACACACGTATGTATGATAAATTATTATTGCTGCTATAGTTATTAATGTATGCATAAATATATGTTTAAGTCTTATAAATTAAAAGAAATTTATAAATAATTGATTTTATGTAAAAATTATGTTCAGCGCAGAATAAATAAGTAATAATATTGTAAATTAATAATTATTCATAATATAATAAAATTAATCTAATATCTAAATCTATATATAATATTTGAATATTGTTTAATGTAAGTTTATAGCTCAAAATCGCAGTCATGCCTTCATATTCAATTTTGTCGCTTTTACGTCGATTTTTTATTTCTAGTATAATATTTTATAAATATTTTTTAATACAAATATACAATTAATTTCTTATTTATTGAGTAATTCAACTGCCGTTACTATCATATTGAGCATGTTTTTCTACGTAATAAGTAATAACTTAATTATTACTGGAAGAACTTTAAACAAAACTACTCATTTTATAATGCTCGAAACAATTGCAGTTTTTTTAATATTTCTGACTATAAATATGTATCACTGTCACGTAAAATTTTATTCGTAATATATGTATGTAAATCGCATCGTCGCGACACGCGCGTCAAGGTGAGCTACAATACGCGTCGTGATTCGATCATCGTGAGTCACTTGCGAACTTGCCGGGCACGAAATATCTCAGTCGGTCTCAGTCGTCATATATATCTTACTGACGCAAATACTTGCTGATTTGAGCTCGATCGCTTGGTAATTAATTCCACGAGACGAGCCTCCAAATGGCATTAGTGTGTGCGCGAGAGCATGAAGAACAGAGTCAAAAGTTGCAAACATCATGTCATGAACATACGAAAAAATATCGACTTAAAACGAAAATCAGAATTTATTTAGAGAATAAAAACAGGAGATAAATGTTATCTTAATCTTTTATGCACAAATTTGAAGAGTAAAGTTAATTCGATAGCTGTTTAAATGTAAAAAAATATTAATACTATTGTAGTATTTTGTGCAATAAAAATTATTTTAAATGTAGTACAATAATTTTAAAATCAGATTTGTATTTATATTAAATATATTAGAAAGTATAATTCTACAGTTACTGTTATTAAAAAAAACAGTCATGCGGAATAAGATTGTTAAAAAATTGGCAAATCTTATTGTACATTTTGTGAATAAATTAAATGTATCTAATATTTTTTTTTGCTCGTTTTAATTGAACGTAAATTGCATGATAAATATAAATAAAGATGTTAAAATATACTTTACAAAGGATATACGAAAGAGTAAAAACAACATACGATTATTATTTAAAACGTAATTAATAATGTTATTCAAAAGATTTTCTCATTACATTTTTTATTGTCTCTATTTTCACAGCAATTTCGCAAGAATTTGTATATTGTATTTAGTTAATTAAAATAAACGCCCGCATAAAAACAAATAGATCTCTCTCTCTCTCTCTCTCTCTCTGATTCAAATTATATAAAAATGTTCGAAAGATAACCGTGTTAATATAAACATGAAATCACACAAAAATTAAATGGCCATTTAGTTATGTGATAATAAACGTATGATAAATATTTTTATCGCGTTGTTATTTCTACGAAAAATACGGTAATTATATTTTATACAAGAGCATATTTCTCAACTGCAAAAAAACTCATATTACCAATATCATGTAATTTTATTCATTTAGAGACGTTATTTTTTTCTGTCGTTTATTCTTGTTATTTTAAAAATCATGCTGTTCACTCGATTTTTATAGGGTTAATTTATGACATTATATAGTAATGAATAGTTAAATTATGCACACAGGTATACAGAAAGTAAAAATCCTCATTGATCGCGAACCCTTGGAAGAATACCTGAAGATAATTCAGACGAGTTGGGAGATAGTAAAACTGGGTATAAATTCAGGTTGCAGAGGTCTTTATCGCAGCAAATCCGCGAGAGATAAGTGCCTGGCTTGCTGTTGCAGAAACGGGGTGCTTCCGGCGGCAGCCAGTTGCTTCGATCGAGGCACCTTTTACAACATCACAATTCTACTTTAATCCGAAAAACTCGCGCATCGATCTTGATTGATATGCCGAAATTCAAAAATTATACATGTATAGAGACATTTTCTTTTTGTGAATGATATGTTACAGGTCTTGCGCCGATTTATTTATAGTTTAAATTTTAAAAGCATTAATTAACTCTGCTTTACAAAAAATATAAATAAATTACAGAAATATAATTTATATTAACATATATTTATATTATTGTTAATATAATATGAATTTTAATGTAAATACTAAAGTTTCTATTATTTTTAATCCAAGAATTTTATTATTCCTCCCTCAAAAAACTACTTTACTTATAATATTAATAAACTGCAAATTTCTGGATTTTCTTTGCGTTATAATTCCAATTTTCTACGACATGCATATATTGATTTTACACATCCTACAAATGTAGTATAATTCTATATGTATATATTTATATAGAATATTTATATTTATTATAGTCTTTACTTAATAAAAAGTCTTAAAAAGTGTCTATCTAAAAAATATCTACAACTCCCCCTTTGACTTTAATTTATTTTTGTTAGATCGATATATTCTGAAATCTCAACACATACGACTCGAATTCGCATTTGCGACGCGACACGTCAATTTATTTTGCATTCATGCGATCGCATATAAAATTGCCTCGTGCTGCTTTCACGCTATAGCCGGATCAAGTAATCTCGGTCGCGCTATTTTCAATGCGATCTCCGGCCGAATTATCCGAATTATCCGTCTGGCGCATTAAGCATTTAGGAGCCGTCCGCACGTCTGCGACCTCAGATCGTCGCATTGGTCGGTCTGTCTCGGTCGATCCTATTTGATTTTAAGAGTGCATCGTTTTCAAATCGGAATCTTATAATCTTTGACAATCTCCCTGACAATTATTAAAATATAAATCCATATCGCGTCTCCGAGATTCTATCGGAGTATGTAATGCGTTTATAAAATTCATAAGTGGACACGATTGACAGATGAGACAAGAAATTTCTCGAGACTAATAAATATCAGTACAATTAAATATTTATTTATGAAGAATAAACAAAAATTAAATCAGAGAAATTATACCAAATGTAACAGAAAAAAAAACCGAGTAATAGTTCCTATTTAAAAAGCCAAAAATATCAGAAACCATAATAATCAGAAACCATTATATAACTTATATAAGTTGTTATTAAGTTATTATTAAACTACATATTTTAAGAATAGAATGTGTAACTATTTTGACAACAAATCTTATGCTTTGTAGAATCATAAAAAGATACTGCAATAGAGAAATTGAATTTTACATTAAGTTCTTATATAAATTATAAACTTTCTATATGTACATAAATATAGTCTCTTAAAAACGTGTATACAAAATTTTTGTATTTATATAAAATTTTGTATCTTATGTATTGATAGAACGTTTCCAGAAGTAACTGGTAGACAGTATATCTAAAATCAAGAAAATATTCGTTTTTATCGTCCAAATACAATGCGAGTAGATTGAAATAATATATACTATATCACATTGATTTTATAAAT
This sequence comes from Trachymyrmex cornetzi, assembly GCF_001594075.2. Lineage (NCBI taxonomy): Eukaryota > Metazoa > Arthropoda > Insecta > Hymenoptera > Formicidae > Trachymyrmex > Trachymyrmex cornetzi. The sequence goes on along the minus strand of NW_017300124.1, from coordinate 342,126 downwards.
TACACAACATATTTATATAAACTATCGATTTAAAATGGAAATTATAGAAATAATAAAAATTATGAAATTAAATGTTGTTTAATTTTGTAATATTTTTGAAATGATATTGCGAGAGTTCTGCATAGCCAAACAATATTAATTATATATCCTCTATAGCATTAGATTTTCGTTCTATATAATATACCATCGGTATATATTATAATACAGCATCATCCATGATAAAGAAAATGTCGATCTTCATAGGGTCGGAGGTCGGGTTTGCAGTATACTTCATACATACATATTACGTTATCTTTTCAACTGTTGACCTTTTCGATCATGGCGAATGTTTGCAAGCTTTTCCAAAGCTATTGTAAATTTAGATAAATGCACTTATACATCATTTGCACATAAAGATACCAATAAAGATACCAATAAAATTGCTCTATAATGTCAGATGATAATAACGAATGAAATTGCTAAGTTTGAGAATTAACTTTGCATATTTGTAGAATTACAGTCTTCGGTATATTACATAATTTTTTAAAGAGACAGAATTTTAAATTAAATAGCAAATGTATTATTAAAATACAGATTTAAAAAGCTTAAATGAAGTAGTTAAAGATAATGAACATTTTTATAATATAATTTAACAGACATAATCTTGTATAATGTTACAGTGACTTTATAACAAGTACTTTTTATTGTAATTGTTTCAAATAAAATTTGATAGATAAAAGAAAGATTATACAATACTTTTGTCGTATAATACTTTTGTAAGTAAAGTTATATTCTTTTCTTTCTTTTTTATCATTTATTTATAAATGTTTATTTCAAAATAAATTCAAATTAGGTATCTATATAAATAAAAAGTTTTATTTTAAATATTTCGCATAAGTGTTATAATACTTTATTTTTTATATGTATGCAAGGATTAAATTTATATAAATCATATATGTGGAAAATAATTTTTATAGTTAAATTATTTAATATTCTAAGTAATTATTCGCGGTGTTAATTATTCAGGTAACAATATCATCAAAAGATTTTTTTTCTTTACTTTGTACTTCTTAAAAAGAGCATTGAATTACATTGAATAATATACTGAATAATATACTTCACATTCGTCATAATAAAAAATTCATCCGTAGTATTTGAATTGATATTTGGAACAATTGTCGAAAGTCCATCGTACAATTTCATTTTTAGCGATACCCATTCGTATTTTCTATAATGCATTAAAAAAATGACAGCCCCTAGTTACAACAGTGATGCAGTGTCTCATCTGTTTGGATTGAATTGAAATTTGTATATGGCTACCCCCACGCTTGCGCGTAAGAAACTTCCTCGACGTATTCGAAATCGATACCGCGGAAGTAGGGAAGGTAACATCAAATTTCGCCCCGAGTTTGCCCTGCGATCGATCGCGACCAGAATTTCCTTTGCTCATAACAATCAAACTTAAAGTTTTGCCACGCATCGCAGCGTTCTGTTACCAACGCGACGACTAACCGACAACAATAATTCGTTTCCGCCGAAAAGGGCGCTAATCATGACCCGGGCGAGAGCGCGGAGTGGAAAACTGCCTAAATGTTCATTCGTGGAAACCAGAGGGCATCGATCGCAATGTCGAATTAAGTGAAACCACCGTCGTTCAATAGATATACTACGCGGCATTTCTCACGAATGATCAGTGACCTAAACCGTTAAATGCATAAGTTTCATATGTAATAAACATTAACGTAAGGAAATTCTAAGTTAATACTCTAGCTATCTAATACATTTAGACAATGATCCAATCAGACAGATGAAGATGTCTCTTACGGATCGTTAATTTAAAATTTAACAAAAAATGCTAAAATAAATTAAGTTTTAACGATATAATAAAGCTTTAAAAATTATATGCATATATATATGTATATAATAATAAAAAATAGAAATTTATAAATATAAGAATTAAAAATACATCATTTGTATTCATGTATGTAATTTTTTGGGGATACGCAAGTGCGTGTATTATCTATAAATCTACAATTTTTTGTAATAAATTCTAAACAAAAAAAAATATATTTATAAAATTCTCGAAAAAATATAGAAATAGATTTTGAAGGTAAAAAATCTATTAACGCAAACAAAAACTTATGGATGCATGGAAACATAATTTAATTAAAAAGTAATATAATTAAATGTCAAGAGAAAATATATAAACATTTAAAATAAATTTATGCGTTAATAAGTTAATAATTGTAAAACAAATAAAATAAAATAAAAATAAAAGAACAATTCAATAAGAAAAATCTTTTGAAACAATTGCATATCTAATTACACGATTTTGCAAGTTTTATGTTAATATTGATTGTACAATGTTGTCGTAATGTATTATAATCTATCAGTTTATACGATGAATATTACAGATAATGCAAAGAACCTGGATCTGTTTTGTTAGGAAAACTTAAAAAAATCTGCGCTAATATTAGTGCCATTGATCGCTTACTAACATCGGTCCAGACTATTCGATTCATTATGTACGTCAATTTACGTCAATTATGAACGTGTTGAACTTTTTTTAGGACGAATTATACAGGTTTTGCTACTAATTGATTGTAATAAATTATTTTTTTAATATTCAATAGTCTGACCTTAATTGATTAATATACTGAAAACTAAGAAATTAAATAATAAGGTTTAGTAGTGAGGAAAGTAAATATAATTTATGGGAGATTGGAAGAACTTGCCGGTGTCAATCAAATGCTATTTGATTGACAGCAATCTATCGGTGATCAAGAGATGAGCCAATAAAAAAGGATTTCGAATGTAAATCGTATATGCTTATAAATAATATTAACATGCAAATACGTTACCTTTGAGAATGCGTAATGACGTTATTTTTCAGGCTCGTACTGGCAAAACAATAACCATCGGTTTCGCAAGTGTAATTTGTGTCCAGGCATATATCGCAATAGCACTTCAGTTTTCCTAAAATCAAAACAAATTCATTTGTATAAAATCTAGGAAAAAATTTTAATTATCCTATTTTCTTATATAAAAAATATGTATATTTTCAAAGTTTTTATTATTAGATTAGATATCATGCTTTTTCATAATTTTCAAACTTTTATTTTAAAGTTAAGTAGACAAAACTCACACACATACACATACACACACGTTAGCGATATGTCAATAACATTAAATTAACAGTGGATTTGGAGCGATTACGATAACTGTGGCCCCTCAAAATAAAAGTTATTTTTGAAAGCATTTTTAGTAAGGACACGAGAAAAATAATAAAAAAGTTCCATAATCAATATTTAATTTGATAATCATAATTCGATTTTATGATCAATTTGATAATATCTTTTTAATAAACAATGATTATCTACTAAAATGTTCTAGCGGTTATTCAGGACTCCCCCCCCCCCTCCCCTGCTACGGGGTGCACGGCTTTCTACGCGAAGCAACGATATTTTTGGTTTATAATTGTTAGTTATTTTGATATCTGTTGGTTAGAACATTTTTTACTATTTTTCTCGTATTCCTCGTTAAAAATGATTCCAAAAATCACTTTTATTTTGAGGGGCCCCAGTTATCATAATCATGTCGTGGATTTGATTAAACTAAGTATTATGAACAATTACATACTTTACTTTTTACAGTTTATAAAATTATAACTTCAGAATTTATATTAAATTAGATATTACCAAACAGATATTATCAAAATATTAATTTCTTTTATTTTTTGTATTTAAAAAAATTTCTTTTATAAATACACATCATTATTCTATGTCATAATTTTTTCAAATATTGTTATTGGTTTATAATGATATAACCACATCAATAAATATTAATGTGATCATAAATGTACATGGATTAATATTTTCCCATTTTCCTGACGTAGACTTTTGCTATTAAGTATATGGATTATTTGACGATATCAAATTCTAGAGGTGAAATAACTTTCGCAAAAGAGCGCTTGCGTAGTTCAGTATGGAATGAAAGAAATATGGAAAGGAAGATATTCTCGTGAAACACTATACGGCACTTATCACAATTGAGAGAGGCAGTTTATTTTACGATAATATAACACACACACATCGTGAGTTTTGCAAATATTTACACACAAATTTTAAAATACATTAAATACTTATCAATTCAAGTTACCCTTTGAGATAGATTTAGAAATTCTTACAAGCAATGTTTATTATGTGGTATTTAAATCATCAAAAACATTTAAAAAGGAGAAATCCAAAAATTTAAATACTGAAATTATTGAGACTATACAATAATCAATTAAAAAATGTTATTGTGTTTAATTTATATACAAAAATACGTGTTTAAAATTTGGAATATAACAAACTACAATACATAAGATACAAAAATCAAACACTAAAGAAAAAACGAAGAAATTTTTTAAATATAGAAATTTCAAAAGAATATAGAAATAAATTTGACAATATTACATCGATTGACAGCCTTGATACTCTTTATACGCTTTTTGCTTGTCAAAACGAAAAGAAAAAAATAAACAACGCGTAAAAAATAGCGGACAAGAAAACCTTGCTGGGAGTTGAGTGATTACACATATATTGCTACTTTATAGAAGTTAATGTACATCTGCGACGAGTCTGCCGAAACATTATGTGTTATCATAACTTCTATTTGTATAATTATAATACGAAATGTAATTGTACACACACAGACCCGCGCGCGCGTGCAATAAATTATACACGTATGTTAAATGTGGTTGAAAGGATCCAATACATTTCCTTCATGAGCACATACGTTATTTACTTTATCATCACATAAACAAATTATAATTTCTTTTTATTTAATTTACTGACGCAAGACTTAATTACTATAAAAAGTAACAAATACTATCTGCATTAGTACTAATAAAAAGACTATTCAACAAAAAAAATATAACGGGTTTTAATCCATCTAAAATTATAGTTTTTACTATCAATTAATATAACAGTTTTGTGATAGGAAAAGTATTCTACCTATTAATAGATAATTAATTCAATTGATAGATAATTAATTCAATATGGTCGTGTTGCCATCCCGATTTCTTTATAAATCTAATTTACAATTCAGCACTTAATATAGAAAAAAAAACACTGACGCAATCTTAAATTCCATAAAACGATTGCGCTCGAAAATGCGAAATAATAATGTTTCTATTCAATATGTTCATAAATTTTGAAGTTTAAATTTAACAATCAATTGATGACATTAATATTAATTTTCTAATTAAATATTGGTATGCATTAGAACTGCTTAAAATTTCATTTAAGTAAAATAATAATATGCATTGTGATACATGCACGCAATATTTTATGCAAATATGAATTGTAAACAAATTTCTCAAAACTGAACATTAAATAAAACAGTAAATAAAATCTCTTACGATTACTTTATATTATGTAAAGAGTAATGTAATTATTACTTTATATTATGTAAAGAGCAATGTAATTATTACATTTTTAATATTAAGTGACAAAATAACCAGATATTGCAGAAGAAAACCAGTCAATCGTACAGAAAGTATCAATAGTAATGCAATTATCACGATGTTATGCAATTTATGTAATAAATTCTTTAATGAAACTGAAATTACAATTTCCTGAAAATTTTTCGTTAATATTCTAATTTTTAATATTCAATATAATGTTAATTAAATATAAGTTAAAGTTTAATTATTATTTAACTAATTTTAATTTGAGATACGTAATTATTTTAATTCTTCAAAATCTTCTTTCTTTATTTTTTATTTTTAATAAATCTGTAATTATAAATTTGTTATCAAATTTTTATCGAAAAAGTGACAAAAAATCTACTTTATATTTTTCAAAGAAGACCTTAATTAAATATAAATATAAAGGAAGGTCACCGATATCGACATACCACTTTGTTTTTAGACAATATTTCTTAAACAAAAGGTAAAAATACAACTTTAAAAACATAAATACAAAGTAAAAAGTGTCTTCTATCAGATAGTATAAGCAATTTTTATAATACTGTTAGCAATTTTGCAATAATTAAGTTTTTCGTAAGTTATGCAAAAATGTGCGTCTGACAAAATGGGCTCCAAAATTGGCACAGTATAGGCAGTAATGCTACGTATTCCTATTCTTTTTCTTTTACAGGAATTATCTGTATAAAGTATCTATAAGTGAATGTATATAAGATTTTTCAGAAT
>NW_017300124.1:329448-335511 GCF_001594075.2 Trachymyrmex cornetzi | reverse complement strand
AAGCCACAAACCTACGAATTATGAGTTTGTACTTCTTTAATTAGCTAAACAGATCATTTATTAGTATTAATAATTTTATTAGTATTAATAAAATGCAATAGTTAGTTTCCGAAAAATAAGGGGGTGTCACTTTAGAAGACCTATGTCAATATCGGCGACTTTCCTCTAATATTTTTGCTTATATAGTATGTTAATTTTTCTTTATTAATAAATTTAATTTAACTCAGGGTCTTTTTTTATTAGGGATATTATTGAATAATATTATTCATCAATATCAAAAACATAAATATAGTAGAAATAATTTGCTATAGCCGACAGCCTTTTGTGGAATAATTTTTGGAATAATGTGTATTTTTATTATAATGTCCCGTACCAAGAGAAATAGAGATGAATCTTTTTTTCTCGCTATTTGAAATCGCGTCATTTAACTTCCCTCGTATCTCGCAGCAGAAAATATTATGACTTCGATGTTTTACTAGACAGTAAGCTGACGTGGTTGTTAAATATTATCTACGTATTGCATTCGATCACAGATTACAACTGAAAACTTAAGATGTATATACATGTATATGATAAGATATATATACATATATTGTTGGGAATATGGCAACGTTGTGCAAAGTATAATGGTATTTATCAGGCGTTTTGTACTGATATGGGGTTTGATACGTTACTATAAATAATAATTGTTTGTCCTAGATTTTATAATGCTCTTACAATTACTATAAAGCTAAAAATCACATTTAAATTTATTAAAAAATATAATATATGTACATTGTACACTCTGTCACATATACACATAAATAAAATAATAAAATATAAACTTTTTAAATAGTATTATATTATTATAATATTATTGTGTTATTTTATTTTGTCTATTATATCTCTTCTAAAAATTTATAAATTTCCTTTATGTTTGTCTATTATATCTCTTCTACAGCCGCTTTTACTAAAGCATCTTCTATAAGAAACATTATTTAATCAATATTTACGTTTACATGTGCGTTTACATGTGCACTGCATTAGGTCGTTAACATCGTTACAACGATAGTCAGTCTTTTCCTCGAATCTTATGATCATTTTATCAAACAACCTGCAAACGCTAATGGCCCGTAAGAATTTGTGGAATAATAATGCATCGATAGAACGAAGAAATGGCTGTGCATGCCGCTTTGACTATCACTTGCAAGAACATCAGAGCGTGTGCTGCTTTTTCAATGAGATTTCAAGAGCTTGATTTACATGCACGACAATTACCAAACATTGTATCCATCAAAGTGGAACCGAGCATTGTAAGAAGAAAGAATATAACGAATATACTAGAGAATAAATAAAGTATGCGAGGGAAGATTCGGAAAGATAAAAAGTATATATACATATGTACTTGTGTATCTAATTATAAGAGATAAAAAAACATGACAAGAGCACCTTTCATTATACCATATTATTAAATCGAGAATACTTCCGAACGAGGTTTTTCTTACTGCAGCGATATAAAACAAGTACCAAGCAATTTTTAAAGATTATTTACATAATTCATTACTTATTTATATTAATATTTATTTAGGCAAACATTTTTTAGTTAAGCAAGAAGAAATATATTCTCTCTTGCTGGTAAACTATAATAAAAATTCTTTAAAAGAGAGAGAGAGATTTAAATTAAATAATTTAATTGTCGTGTGTACTATGAATAATGTAATTATTATAGTAAATCAATTTGATCCTAATAAATGAACAACATTATAATTAATGTTGAAAGCAGTAAGTTAATAAATGGTAAATAAATTGTAAATTAATTTCTTTCCTCGTTGTACAAGCCTCATTATAAATATTAAAGTTGTAAATGGTATGAATTTTTTTCTTGATTATGAATATATAAAATGTATACAAATTTGAATTAATCATGTTCATAACAAGTTAAATGTTAAAAACTAATTTTATTAATATACACTTCTGATAAAAATAGCTAACAATCTATTTTTATGATTGTTAAATAAATATAATTAATTCACAATATAACATATTATATACCGCATATGTGATAACACAAACTATAGAAATCAAAGTCTTAAACGGTCTAGCTGGATCTTAAATGCTTGTATGATTCTTGTGTGAATTTATATACTACGTATGTAGTCCCCAGAAACGCGCGCCGAAATGATTATAACTCTATTAAACTACCACATATATCACGAGTTGAATTGACTAGCAATTTAACAAATATTTGATGCTTATTCGCATCTTCGATAATTAACTCACTCTGTGTTTCAGAAAATACAATTTCTCACGTGTCGGGGAAACAATAATACACATATCTATTAGATGTTGCTTAAAAGTTGGTTTACGAATAAAAATAAAAATTCAATAGTGTTTTCCTGCAGATTTATTGATTAGAACTAGACAGCGAAAAAAACGATGTATACAGATCTCGGAATATATCTTAATTAAATATGGATATGAGATAAGAATGCAGATGAGGTAGCGATATGTACATATATGATACATAAATACGTAATATATAACAAATTTGTATGATCGCTGAGTTCACATCTTAAAAATATTAAGTTTGCTGAAAAATAATTCTCATTTATCATATAACTATTTAAAATGTTTCATATCTACGGCAAATAATTAAATATTAAAATCTCTAGACATGAATCTTTCCTTAAACTCTGTCGTAAACTTAAGCAATATCACGGTTGAATATCTTGATGATAACAGTACATGACAAAATTTCGATATCAAATGGAAAATACATTGTTTATACTTTATTTAATGTATTTTGTGTGACATACGCAAATGAAAAGAAATTAAGTTCTTAAGTTATTATGATAAATCTTAAAACCTCTAGACATTAAGCTTTCCTTGAACTCTATCTTAAACTTAAGCAATATCGTTGTTGAAATACTTTGAGGATATATATATATATGCAAAAACACATTACATTAACAGAATTTCGATATCAAATTAAAATTGAAAATAAATTATTACTTCATTTCATGTAAAAGAAATTATTATCATTATCTAGAGTAATTTATATATATATTTGCAGATATTTTTTAAATAAAAGTAATATAACATATAGAATCTCTCAGACATTATATCTTAATTAATTTATTTTGATTCTCTCATTCATTTAAATGTACCAAATACATTAAAATAATTAAAATACATTAAAACAATTTCAATATAAAATGACAATGTTGATTTTATACTACTTAAAAAATGCAATTTTAATTTTGAAACTATTTTAGTTTTGTAAATATTTTTTAGTAAATATATCTGAAGATTTAAGAACACGCAGTACAAGAATTTAGCAATTAAAAAATTTCAAAGGTATATATTATAACAATGCTCACACACAACAAAAAGTAATGGTTACCTGGACAATAAATAATAGGTTCAACTGCTAACATGCTTAATAATTCTCACGTCGGAATGAACACATGAGGCAGTTATTTAACGTAGTAAACAAGAATAATTACGCGAGGATAATCATCTTATCAAATAATTCTATTTCTGAATTAAATAGATAATTAAGTCATGTAATAAGCAATATCTCTTAAAATAATAAATCTTTCTTTGGGATAAACAATTCTATTTTTCCATAATTTTGTATAATTTATTCTGCTACTAATTTTGATTTTTACTTATGTTAATTAAGAACTAGTTATAAGATGACAATTATAATCTGTTTATAGTTTGACAAATAAGTCAAATTATAAAGATAAAATACATATACTATCACAATAAACAAATTTTGCACAAAGAGAACATCACATGATTGAAATTTACAAGTATGACATTAATATTGAAAAAATGTAAAATGTACCTAATAAATCAAACAATTATCATCTTAGAATAATAGAAAACAATATGACTGAATGGTAGCTTTTATTTTTCTTTTTCTTATTATGAATTTCTGTTCCTGTTGTGGAACAAAGCACTATGATTTATGATTATATTATCCAGTTATATATCTTAAGATTTGTTTTTGTTTTTCGTTCTTATTTTAATCACAGTAGAATAATACCTTTCTACTATAAAAAAAATTCTCTATATTATACTTAGGACCCGAGAATTAAACCTGGATCTTTCTTGGTAGGTGACTGCTCTATTATTAAGCTATCCAACGCCCCCAGTATACCGGAACACTGAAGGGGTAAATCGTGCTTCGATGCGGCGCAGCTCTTAAAAACAGGGTCGCGAAGAACGTAGGAACCGAATGCACCGGCTGCTCACCCTTCCGCATGCTTTTCGGACCTCGTGCAGCAACGAGATTAAACGGCCCTTCTGTACATCACGGCGTGGCACGTTACTTACGCAACGTTATGTGCGCTTCGTTGAAGGGGAGAAAGAGGGAGGACGGGGATAAATGGAGAGGCGAAACGGTGACTGGAACGGAGGGACAGAGGAAGAGACAGAGATGCACGAGCTACGCAGAGAAACGATAAAACGAGTACGAGAGACGAGGCTCGAGAAAAATATAGAAGGAGAAAAGGAAAGACTTCACGCACACACGCGCGCAGAACGCACACCGTGGCCGAAGGATCGTCTACAAAGTACAACGCGTGGGACAAACAGAAGTGCGTTTAACAAAGAGGCTCACCGAAATCATTATGTCTTTTCTTTTTTAACATCGTGATTTTCCTTCATTCATATTGTCTTCTATGCGAGCTGACTTTTAACCTAACTTAAAAATAACTCTGAATGCGAGTTTAGTTGTTCAGCAAAGTCAAAGCGTTCAAGTATTCACATATCCAATTCCTTTTTTGTCATAACAGTGACGGTCGACGATCTGAGAATATATATTGAAGGTTAACAAGAATCATTTTTTTAGAATGGATATACTCCTTTTTTATTATTCATCCCTTCCTCAATTTCAATATTTTTAATTTAAACTTTAATAAACTGTTTAAATTAACTTTTCTGAAACTGGAATATCAACGAACGTATCTACAATTTTTAAGTTATAAATAGTAAAAGATAAAAAGTTTTTTTTTAATGTAATAAGTATTATTTAAATTAAGAGTTAAACTTTTTATAATTTTTAATTACTCTTCTTAATTAGCGTAATCAGGTGTTGCACAGAATATAAAATATACGATATCGAAAAAGGCATGAGTTTATGACTTAAAATAAGTAAAAATAATAGAATAAATTGTTTTCATGTAAGGTGTCGTTTTTGAGAAAAAAAACTTTGAAAGTTAATCAAGTACGTGCACTTGACTTATATTTAACGTAATAGTATGTAACGTGATAACAGACTTTCTGTATAATTTTTTTTGCTATCAGAACTAACTGATTAAATTAGTTGACTCTTAAGAGCAGTTAAGTGAATTTGTGTAAAATGAAAAATAATTTTTTTTATTTCTTAAACACTTATTTCTTATTTAGTTGAAATATTGTTGAAAATGTTGGCCGTATATAAAGTTGTATTCTATGAATTTTCTCTCTCTCTCTCTCTCTCTCTCTCTCTCTCTCTCTCTCTCTCTCTCTCTCTCTCTCTCTCTCTCTAACATTGTTTCTCCTATTAATTCTTCTTTTAAACGTAAGAATAATTTTACATACTTGATTAACCTTTAAAATTCTTTTCCTCGAAAACGAAATTTCATTTGAAAAAGAATTTATTTTATTATTTCAACTTATTTTAAACTATAAGTCACAGTTGTACCTCAATTCCTCCTGTATAATATTTCGAATCAATCTAAGTCCTGCTATTTCAACCAAATTTTATCAACTTATTTTTTGCTGTCAAATTCAAACTTAATATAAAACTTCATAATAAACAAATTTTCTAGTCGGCATAAACTCCAACTACAATTTTCATATCTTGAATCTGCATTGCCGTATTCATGCATTGAATAAACGTGACTTTGTGTTTAAAACTATCGCGTTTCAAAATGCATTAAAACTATGAAAACTCTTTAATCTCTCACAAAGTATTTTTACGAGATAAGAGTTTCCGCTTTTCTTTCTGAGCGCGAGAAGAATACGTACCTGCACCGTTCACAGGATACGACGCGTGGAGCAAATAGAGGAGCGCCAGGGCGAGGAGGCTCG